>NC_056726.1:780163343-780187022 GCF_019279795.1 Protopterus annectens | reverse complement strand
AAAATAAATCAAAAAAACTAAGTATAAAAGGAAAAAACAAATTTTATTTTACCATATGAAAAAGTTTCCACTTATTGGAGTAAACTTTTCTAGTGGACGATTTGTGAGCCTCTACAAAAACCTTAACCGGAGAAGACAGCCCGGGAGTCGTAGCTATCACTGGAACTGGAGCAGCCAACCTGTAAGCTTCAGATCTTGTTGTGGGATCCCTGAGGGATGCGAAATCGGATCCGGAACCAGATCTAATGTCAAAGGAGGACACACTACATGAGACCCCAAAGAGGGGAACCATACTTGGCAAGGCCAGAAGGGGGCAATGATGACAACCAAGCTCCCCAGCCGGTGAGCTTTCTGAATGAATTTTGGGATCAGGGGAAGTGGAAGATAAGACTACAGAAGGCTGAAGGCCCAGGGGGCTCAGAGTGAAATACTCGCTGTACTTCATACTGGAAAGAGGCGAAAAGATCGGAGCAAGGCCGACCCTACTTTAGGAAGATCTGTTCCGCTACTGAAGGATTCAGAGACCACTCGTAAGAAATCAGAATAGATCTGCTGAGCCTGTCTGCCAGAATGTTGGACCTCACGGAATGTGCACTGCCACCAGAAAATAGTCTGTGGAGATCGCCCACTCCCACAATCTCATGGCTTCACGACAACGGGGATAAGACCTGGTTCCCCACGGTTTGTTGATGTACCAGACTACAGACTTGTCTGTCTAGATAGCAATCGTCCCTACGGGAAGACTGGCATGAAGAGTTTGCAATGCCAGCTGCACCGCCCTCATCTCCAGGATGTTGATATGCAGCTTGCATCTCCAGGATGTTGATATGCAGCTTGGTCTCCAGGGAAGACCACATGCCTTGGACTTTCCTTCCCATGCAATGTCCACCCCCCCCCCAAAGCAGGGAGGTGTCCGTAGTCATCAGGGCAGGAAGGATAAAAGGACGATCTAGAAGATCATCCAGGGATTGAAGCCACCAGAGAAGCAAATCCCTCCAGGCTCAAACCCAACTAACTGGATGGGATAATGGTAGATCTAGTAAGGATCACTAGGGTCCTCTGGAGAACACTCCTATGCAGAAGAGCCGTGGGGATGGGGTTGATTGTGGCCGTCATGGAGCCCAATGCCCGAAGAACTGATTCCGCAGAGGAATACACTATCTAAACAACGTACAATACATGAAGTCTGAGGAACTGAAGTCCGTTCGGAGTCAGAAAAACCTTGCTCTGAATGGTGTTGAACCAAGCTCCAATAAAGTCTAGAACTTGAACTGGATCCAACAGAGACTGAAGATTTATGTATATGCCCAACTGATGGGTGGTTTGGATAAGGAGATCCCTGAAGGGGGCAGAAAGGAGCCAACTGTCCAGGTAGGGGAAGATCAGGAACCCCTGCAGCTGCAGGTGAGCCTCCACCACTGCCATCACTCTGATGAACACACTGGAGGTGGTGACGAGGCAAAGTGTAGTGCTCTGAACTGGTAATGATTAGCACCAACTGGAAGCGGAAGAACTTCTGAGCGCGCCTATCCATTGGTAGTATGCATCCTGGAGGTCCTCTGAGCACATCCTGTCATTTTTCTGCAGGAAGGGCAGAATAGATTGGAGAGACACCATCCGGAATTTTGTCTCGGCAACCAACAGGTTTAGGGTTAAAAGATCCAGGATGGGTCTTTCCCCTGTCTTCTTTGGCAAAAAACCTGGAATAGATGCTTGATCTGGACAGGCTGGATGACTCATTTTTCCAGCAGCTTGGAAATTTCCAGTGCTGCTTCCTCCCTTTACATGGGTGTAACGTCTGGGAGGCGTTTTGGAGGGATTGTCATTTGAATGAGGGAGACAGAGTATCCTCTAGATATGATTTGCAACACCCAATGATAGTCTATAATTGCCTCCCAGGCTGCTGGGTATAGTGAGAGATGTCCCCAGACTGCCTCCAGAGACTAGCAGTTGGGCAACCCTTCAGGGCTGCTGTGTGGGTCTGTCTATGAAAAAATCCCAAGACCCATGGTACCTAGGACCCCCCCTCTGGTGCAAGGACAGCATCCGTCATATCCTCCCTCTGCCTCTGGGGGAGGGCAAGTCCTGAGCGTCATGAGAATAGCCCCAAGACTTCCAGAACTACATCATCTTCGCCCCTCGCTGATTCCAGGAAAAGGATCATTGAGGGGATGAGAAGCAGATCCCGACGGCAGACAAGGTCTTCCAGTCTTTCTCGCTCTAGACCAACGTGTCTCGTACAGTTTTTCCAAAAAGAGTGGAACCATCGTACGGGGCATTTGTAAAAGTTGCCTTGAAGGGCTCTGAGAATGCACAAAGCCAGACATGACGCCTGTACTGGCCACAGACAGACACACACAGACAGACACACAGTACTAAGTCAAAAGGAAGGAAGGAAGGAAAGGAAAGAAAAGGAAAAGAGAAGGGCCTTTATCTTTTTGAAGGATTTAGAAGACAGATGCCTGAGCGCAAGGATAGGGATAAAACTAGAAGTAAAAGATGCCTAAAAAGACAAAGTTGAGAAGAATTTTTAATAATTCACTTACCAGGAATCTGGAGCAACAGACCACGATGCTAGCTATGTGCGGCAAACGAGATCTGAGGGGAGAAGGGAGACAGGGGCATTATGGGAAGGGGAGAAACTTGGAGCTCAGATCTGATGCTGGAAAATGTGACCGCGTCAGATCCGTACTGGATCCGTATTCCCATAGGTTGAAGATCAAATGAAAAACAACTTCAGATTGATAATTCACTGTATGCCAACTTACTCCAGCAATCTGGGAATGTCATTAGCCAGGTGTGAGATTCAAGCAGCTGTATCCAGCTGCCTTCAGAATATTTTTTTTCCACCAGGATCAGTCATTTAGATGCAGAACAGGCTAAGCAGGAAATACAAAAGCTTATCCAACAAAAAATGAGATGTCAAGCAGGAGACTCTGCTTCTCATTCTTTTGATAATAAAGCAATCAGAGACTGCCAGTGAAACCTTTTCCACTGTTCCAAATGCAATTGCCTGAGACACAGAGCAAAACACAGGAGATGACTAGAAGAATTGGGAATACCCTGGAACTGAACCAGAATCTAGAGCTGGTAGAAAGAGATGAACAGGTAATGAACAACTGAGACTGCAAAATATCAATCTCATTTATGAAATTCAGCTGTACAAGAAAGAGAGGAAAGAGCGGATCTTTCTGACTTTGGTTGACTTTGTTAAACTTCTGGGGAACTGAAAGGCATTTACCTCACTTCATATAACTAATGTTTGGAAAGACATGGGGGACAGAAGGATAAAGTAATCAAGTAAACTATTCTTAACAGTATTTCAATAAAACTTTTCATGACATGAATTGCATGGTTTCATAGTAAAGCATTTTTGTTGTGATAAAAGTAAAATGCCTTTTTCCTCACTTTGCATTGTAATGTTTGGCTTAATCTATTAAGTTTTAAGTGGAAACAAGTACATATGAGAACACTGAATATCACGAAAAGTTTTTGTTTAATAATAAATCCTTCAGCTTGTCTTTACGAGCCTGCAGCCGAGGACTACATTTTTTTTTTACATTTCCATGGAGGCAAGTCCATAATACTCCAATAAAAGGCCAGAAAAAGTAATTATTTACTCATCCACAACATTCCAACTGTGCTGACCGTTTTCACATTGTCCATTTTCATTCAACTAATGGGTTCAGATCTGATCCACGGATTCAACTAAGCCGTTACACTAGCTCATGGCCTCTAAAACACCTCAAGCTCCTGCACCAGTCACCAACATACCTCTGATCTTGTTTACTGCTTGACAGGAAGATGTTACAATATGCCATAACAGGAGCTTAACACAAAGGACAGTCATGCCCTTGAGGACTCTCACTCCTCTAGAGGTCTGTCATTAAAAAGGATGGGAGGTTCATAACCCAGAGGCTCCCTTCGCTCTGGAATAGAATTCCAGTTCATGTGAGGCAGAGCACCTCACTGAATCTCTTCAAGAAGAATCTCGACAGGTGGATGGGGGATCATAGGTTTGTCCCAGGGATTACTCCCGTGTCACTATTAGACAGAGGCACAGTAAACTAAACCTTAAAAAGGGCACAGTATACTCAAATCAAGGGGTGGCGTAAGCCATTCAGAATCGGGCTAGGCTTATAATTGCCCCAGGGCAGACAGCCTAGTATGAACCTATGAACCTATGAGTTGGTGGTTGGGGAGTTGAACGAAAATAGACAAAACAGATGGAACATTATGGTGAGAACATAACTTATTTATCTGATGTCAATTTTCATTCATTCCTCAACTAATGGGAGAGGCCTGAGCTACCTAAAATCCTGGGTGGGCTCTATAAAGAAGGATATCCACGAGTGCGGTTGAGCCAAAGGCTGTTCTAACGCTCAAAATAAGATTACTTTATGATGAAAAGTATGAGGATTTGACCAAGCTGCACATTTATCGTCCATAGAAGCTCCAGACTGGAACACAGAAGTTACCACAGATCTGGCTGAATGAGCCTTTAAAGGTATTGGTAAGGAGAGCTTCAACGTATTACATACAAATTAAATGCAATCTGACCCATCTAGCTAAAGTTACCTTTGTAACAGATTCTCCAAATTTAGTATATGTAAAGGAGATAAACAGCTGATCTAACTTCTCTTGTTCTGTGTAGGTATAAACATAAATGGTCTATGGACATCCAATAAGTGCAGCATATATTCCCCTTTATTCGCAAAACATGGAAAGAATATTGGCAAGTTAATGGACTGGTTGAATCTGGATTCTGTCACCACTTTATGAATGAAGAAAACATTGGTACACAACGTGACCCTATCCTTATGAAAAATCAAACAGGCAGGCTAAGAAGATAATGCTTGAAGTTCTGAAATTCTAGCAGATGTAATTGCAACTAGAAAGGTAGTTTTCCAGGTCAGGAATGTAAGATCACATTTAGCTGTCTGTTCAAAGGAAGAATGAATTAAGGCTTGCAGTATCAATTTTAAATCCCATGGTGGAGTGGAGTCTTTGCAAGGAGGCCTTCCCAGGAGAGCACCTCTCAAAAAGACACTGCCCAGCTTAGAGGAAGTCAGTAAAGAATTTTTGAAATCCAACATGAAAGTTACAGATTGCTGCGAATTGCACTTTTATAGTTGCTGAAGTAGCACCTCCTTTAAACAGATTTGCCAAAAATTCCAAAAACGATTGGGCTCCAGTTCAATTTGAATTTTCTCTGCCCAAACGAACCTTTTCCATTTCATCTTGTAGAATTCCTTAGTAGAAGATTTATGGTAAGAAAATTATGAAACGGACAGGGGAAAAGCACATTGGTAGTCTGGCTATTAAAGTAATTAGAGAAACCACACTGTTAGTTTGATGTACGAGATATCCAGATGAACTATGCTGTTGGGTGGGACAGATGGTCTGCAGTTGGATCCAGAACCCAAGGTGGATACTGTAGAGGAGGGCAAAGAAAGGGAAACCAAATCTGTTGGGGCCAGTAAGGTGCAATGAGGACGACTTTGCTCTTCAACTGGGCTGCTTTCTGCAGGAATTTGTGAATTAGGGGAGTTGAAAAGCAAGCATACAGACTGACCAGGGGGCCAAACGTGGAGTACAGCATCCCTTGGCCATTCCCCCAGTTGGGGAGAATGGCAAAAAAAAACTGCTGCACTTCTTTATGGGAGAGGCAAAAAGATTGCAGCAAGACTGGCCCCACTGACTGAAAATCATATCAGTCACTTTGGTACTGGCAGACCACTTGTGAAGTAGTAAGATGGACCAGCTCAGTTTGCCTATCATGTGCGACTTCCCCAGAATTTGCATTGCTAATAGAAAGCCGCTGGAAAATAATCGACCATTACCACACACGGAGGGCTTCTTGACACAGGGGATAAGATCTGGTTTCCCTTGTTTGTTGATGTACCAAACCACTGACACATGTCTGTCTGGAGTGCAACTGTTCCAAGTTGGAGAGGGTCTTGGAATGCCTGCAACACCAAAAGCACCGCTCTCATCTCCAGAACACTGATAAACAGAGTTGGCCTCTTTGGGGGACCAAAGGCCTTGGACTGTTTTTTCCAGGAAATGCCCCTGGACCCACCCAATCTGGGAAGAATCTGTGGTCACTATGGCCTTGGGCTGAGGGAGGAAGAAAATGACAGCCTTGTAATACCTGTTGCAACTGCATCCACCAGCAAAAGTATCTTTTGCATACTTGAGTTATTCCCATCTTCGCTGACATGGGTTGCAAAAACACTGATCACTGTACTGCCAATATCCACTGTAGAATCATAAAGTGGAATCTTGTTTCAGGAACTAAAATTATTGCCACTGACATTCATACGCAAGTACTAGGCTATCAGCCCTAGGGCATATACAAGCCTAGCCAAAAAGGTACCCTGACTTTCGCCACCCAAGAAAATTATTTTCCTGTGCAGAGCCACAGAGGTAATCCCCGGGGTGAATTTCCTATTTCCCATCCAATCATCAAGATATTTCTTGAAGAGTGCTAATGAGCAGCTTTGTGTGATATATAGAGGTAGTTTGTTCCAGAGTATGGGAAGTCTCTGGGACAGGAATCTATCCCTCCAGCATGTTCTGTTTATTGTAGTGAAAAAGTTTAGGTCCCTAGAGCGTGTAGCTTGGAGGGATTGGAATTTAAGTGGAGCATGTCCAACAGTTTTGGGTTTGGCATAGCTTTGTATGTTAGGCAGAGATAGCCTCTGAGTAGGCGATATGCGATGGAGTAAAGTTGGGGTTTTTTGAGACCGTCTGCGTGGGGCATCTGTTTGAGGCCGGTAATCCTCTGTGAGGTATTTCTGCAGCCTTTCCAGTTGTTGATGTCTTGCGAGGTACACACCAAAAAGGGTGTTGTACTCTATAATGGATCTAATTAGTGATTAGTTGACGGGAACAATGACTTTTTTTTCCTGGATGAGAAACCTTTTGTGACGAGGTGTGCCACATAGAAGGATTTCCTGACTACTGTGGCGATGTGATTATCAAAGGAGAGACTACGGTCCACCTATATCCCAAGGTCTCATCACACTTCTGGTGTTACGTAGACTACCACCTATGTGGTAGCTCATAGGTACAGACTATTTACCAAAGGGGATGTCCATGCATTTTTGGCATCGAGCTTGAGGTCATGGCTTTGACACCAGGCATCTGTCTCAGTGAGGCCCTTTTGTAGGATGTCCACATTGTTAGGAGTTTCAATTATGGCTCCTACTTTGCAGTCATCTGCAAACTTCATTAGCCAAAGACCTTCTGTGTTAGCTTATACTTCAAAAAAGTAGATACCAAAACAGGAGAGGACCCAGGACTGAACCCTGTGCTACTCCACTTGTCAATGGTCTGAAGTCGGATTTGGAGTCTGCTACTTCCACAGTGTGGGTTCTGTCAGTGAGCCAGTTGGCAACCCATCTTGTGACTTAAGGATTTATACCTAGTTTAGTGAGTTTATCTACAATTCCAGAGTGGGGAGTGGTGTCAAAAGCCTTGGCGAGATCTAGATAGGCTGTGTGAACCAACTTACCCTCGTCTATGGCTTTGGTGACTGCTTTAAAGAAATCAATCAGGTTTAGGAGACATGATTTGCCTTTTACAAACCCAAACTGGGTAGGGTCCAGGGTTTTGAGATTACCAATGTCTTTGTTTATAAGTTCCATGATGATACGTTCTATGGCCTTGCAGACCAGGCTATTTAAGCTAATGGGGCAGTAGCTCCCAGGGTCCATGGTGGTTCCCCCTTTGTGGAGTGGGATAATCGTCGCTGTGCACCATTCAGTGGGCACAAAGCCTGAGGTGAGGTTATGATTGAACATGGTTGCTTAGGTGGGGTGCCATTTCATTCTGTAGTTCATGTAGAACTCAGCCTAGGATGTTGTCAGGTCCCATGGATGCTGTGTTCTTGGCTTTGGAGAGTGTGTTTTTTACCTGTGCAGCAGTGATTACAGGAATTTTGCAATCTTCCAGTATAGAGATGGGCCCTTCAGGGGGTGAGGGCGAGGTAAAGCTAGCACTGAACCTATCTGCCAGGAAGCTGGCAATATCAGTTGGTTCTGCATATTTAGTGCCATTGTGCTGTAACTCACAGCAGATCTGAGTGTTGCCATTGAGATTCTTGACATTTATTTTATTTATTTATTGACATTTGTTAACCGGGTTAGTCCAACTGGGATATTGCCCATTTTCAGTGGAGACCCGAGGAGAAAAGCGCCAGAAAGTACAATATATAATTACAGTAAGAAAACAAGTACTACAAACAACAATAACAAAACAATAGTAAGGAATAAACAACTACATGTGAAGGTTATAATTGAAAGAAAAAATAAATTGAACCCCCCCGGACAAATTCTCTGTTACTGTACAAGTGAGGGAGAGTCAAGAGTGTGAGTAGGATCAACTGAGAGTGATGCGAGTGTTGGGGGGAGGGAAGAGCTATGTAGGGTCATAGCAGGGACAGGTTCTGGAGTTGAGTAAATGTGCCTTAAGTTCTTTTTTAAATAGTGGAGTGTAAGAGATAGAGTGCATGTCCAGGGGAAGTTTATTCCAAGCTTGGGCCACACAGTGTTTATAGAGTTGCTTACCTACTGACTTATTGGGGTGGTAGATATCGAGCAAATGCTGATTAGAGGTGCGGAGAGATCGAGAAGGGGTACAGATAGAGACTAGGAGAGAGAAAGATGAACAGCAGGAGGGTTTAAAGAGCATAGAGAGTGCAGCATGTGAAATTGGTAGAGATGTAGTAGTTGGAGTTCCAGCCATTGTAGAGACTTTAAGGCAATACAGTGGTGCGTGTTGTTTGGGGAGTTAGGGATGAATCTGGCTATTTTGTGGAAGGTTTGTTGGAGTTTGTTCAGGGTAGTAGTTTGAATATTTGTGAGAACTGGGGCGGCATAGAGGAGAGAGGGGAGGATAAGTGCTTGTCCTAGGGTGAGTCTAGCCTCAGGAGTGAGGTATTTTCTGTTCCGATATAAGAGACTAGTTTCGGATGGATTTTCTTTATGCATTGCTGTATGTGTTTATTGAACTTTAGTTCATCATAGTCAATGATGACCCCTAAGAGTTTAGTGTAGGCGTCCGGTTGGATGGCTGTATTGTTACAAGACTTAATGACAAAGGAGGATCTATGATGAGCAAGAGAAAGGGGCAGGAAAAGTAAGAGTTCGTTTTTTTTGGGATTGAGGATTAGTATGTTTTTTGAAAGCCAATGTTTGGTGGAAAGTAGAGCTTTTTGTTTTAGAGAGTGTAGGTCAGAGATGTTGTTGGCTGTAGAAATAATAGTGGAGTCATCAGCATACTGTATGAGAGATGACTGACTGCAAGAGGTGAAGAGGTCATTGGTAAAGATGTTGAATAAAAGGGGACCCAAGATGGAATCTTGTGGAACACCAGTAGAGATAAGCAGGAAAGGAAAAGAGGAGGAGAGCCATTTGCAGACAGCTATAGAATGCTTTGTGGTTGGCTTTAGAATCAATGGCGATTTTGTTTTCATAACTAGCTTTGTAGGATTTTATGAAGGATCTCAGCTTCTTACTGAGGCTGACCAGGGAGTTCTTCCAGTCATGGGATTTTACTCTTCTTTTCAACAGTTTCTTCCTTCTGTTGTAGAGTTTATGCCAGGGGACCACCAGATTGGCTTCCTTTTTTTGGAGGATAGCACGATCCATGCACTCGTGTAAGTGCTTATAAAGTGCATTTGTGTAGGATTCAGCAGTCGTACCTCTATTGTCAGTCTGCATGGGTGTTGTGAAGTTTGCCACTTCTGTCTTAAGAAGCTTGAAGTTGGCTTTGGAGAAAGTTTTTACAGTGGTTTCACTAATGGGGGGTGGGGGCGGGATGTGGATGTCTAGGTTGATTAGCTTGTGGTCGGATCTGACCAACGAGGAATTGACCTCTGGTGTGGAACACCAGTCGCCCATGTTGGTAATGACAGTCTAGGATATCGCTGCCCCTGGTGGGAGTGTGGATAAGATGATCCATGGCACTGGAATTTATGAATTCCAGAAAACGTTGAGCAAGAGTGTTGGTACAAGAGTAGTTTTCCCAGTTAATGGTGAGGTAGTTGAAATTGTCCATTATTAGGGTGTTTGGTTGTACCCTAATATTTTCCAGTGCATCAAGAAATGAGTGGGAAAGTACAGTTTTGTACCTACCATAAATGTAGATGTCCGAACTGGATAGCATCTGCAGTCATAACAAGTGGGTTGTCCTGTCGTCAGGCAGCCCTGCAGTCGGCCGGATTCCAAAGTCCGGGTCCGGCTTCGGCTGATGTCGCACTCCACCCGACGTCATCTCTGTTGGTCTTCGGGTATAAAAGCATCAGCCGACGCCATTTTCCTCAGTGTTTCTTGCCCCAGATGCCAGTAGCCCTCTTGCAGGGTAAAATTTGGATAGATGCCAATGTTTCCAAATAGATAGAGGTAAACACAACAATAAGCATATATGTACATATATACAAACAAATACACCATAAAAGACTCCCCCCCAACAGCTAGCTATTAGGAGGGTAAACACCCTAGGAGTACCACAGAGGGAAGGAGGGAGGGTAATCCTGACTGCAGATGCTATCCAGTTCGGACATCTACATTTATGGTAGGTACAAAACTGTACTATGTCCTTCATGGATGCATCTGCAGTCATAACAAGTGGGTAGAATACCATAGCCAACTAGGGAGGAGGATAAAGGTAGATTATGGTGTGTTTAGGATCCCTTGCAGTACAGCAGTGGCAAACCCTGCTCGGGATCTGGAATAAAGAGGCAAATTATAATGCTTGGCAAATGTATGCACGGAGGTCCAAGTAGCCGCCTCAATAATGTCTTTGGTTGCCACTCCTCGTAAGAAGGCTGTGGTAGTGGCTGTTGCCCTTGTAGAGTGAGGTCTTATGTTCTGTGGAATTGGTTTTCCATGGAAGGAGTAACAGTATCGTATGCAATTTCCTATCCATTTGGAGATTGTCTGTTTGGAAATAGCTTTTCCTTCCCTTCCTGTTGCATAGGCTACAAAAGTTGGTCAGTCTTTCTGCTATTTTTTGTTCTGTCCAAGTAGTAAGCGTAGCTGTCTATGTACATCCAAGGTATGCAGTATTCTTTCCCTCTGTTTTGTGGGTTGGGAAAGAAGGTAGGTAGGTGGATTGCCTGGTTTAAAGATACTCTGGATACCACCTTAGGCATAAATGTAGGATTAGTCCTCAAGGACACTCTATCTTGGTGGAAGATTAGGAAGGGTTGCACTGCCATTAAGGCCTGTAGTTCTGAAACCCTCCTTGCTGAAGTAATTGCCAGTAGGAAAGCAGTTTTCCATGACAGGTGTTGTAGGTCTGCTGTTGCTGCTGGTTCAAAGGGTGCTAATGTCAACTTTTCTAGCACAAAGTTTAAGTCCCAAGCTGGTAATGGTGGTTTCCTTGGAGGTTTTACATTCTTGATTCCTCTGAGGAACTGCCTGAGCAAAGGGTGTGAAAAAACAGGTGGATCAAAGCTGTATTCTGCTGAAATAGCTGATGCATGTATCTTGATGGAGGAGTAGGACAGGCCTGAATGAAGAAGTTCGCCAGATACTCCAGAATGTTAGGCATATCTATGTTTGACACATCTTTTCCTCTTCGGTACTCCAAATGACAAACCTTTTCCATTTTCCAGCATAGTTCTTTCTTGTTGAAGGTCTGCGTGCTTCAAGAATAATGTCTTTAACTCTTTGGGAAAGTTCTGGATTAGCTGCTGCTATGTGATGTTCCATGCAGTCAGTTGCAGCGTTTTAGGTTTGGATGTATGATGCTGTAGTTGTTCTGAGTTAACATCAAAGGCATCAGGGTATTGGCCACATGTTGTTCGAGACATGCTCTTCAGTAGTGGGTACCAGTGTTGTCTTGGCCAGTTTGGGGCTATCAGGATTATCCTTGGACGTTCTTCCTTGATTTTTAGTAGTACCTTGTGTATCAAGGGAAGAGGTGGGAATGCATATGCTGTTAGGCCTTTCCAGTTGAAGGAGAGTGAGTCCACTTTCCATGCTAGTGGGTGGAATGTCCTTGTGCAGAATTTTTGAGCTGGTGATTGAGAGGTGATGCGAATAGGTCTATCTGTGGCATTCCCCATTTCTTTGAGATGGTCTTGAAGATGTCCGGGTGCAGCTTCCATTCGTGGGCATCCGAAGTGGTTCTGCTTAGTATGTCTGCTAGAGTATTGTCTTTCCCCGTACAAATATTGCCTGTAACTGAATGTTGTAGCTGAGAGCCAGGGTCCACAGCTCCAAGGTCATTCTGCATAGGGGTATGAATGAGTGCCTCCCTGTTTGTTGATGTACCACATGACTGTGGTGTTGTCTGTCCTTATCATCAACTGGCCCTCTTTGAGGAATGGTTTGAACTTTTGGATTGCCAGTTTTACTGCCAGCATTTCTTTTAGATTGATGTGCAGGTGAAGTTGATCCTGTGTCCACAATCCTTGCACGCATTTGTCCAGCATGTGGGCCCCATCCTAGGTCTGAAGCGTCTGTTGTGATGGTCTGGCTTGGTTGACATCTGCGGAAGGGCAGGCCTGGGTTTGACTGGCATGCCTGAGCCCACCATAGGAACTCCTGTTTTAAGCATGGAATTAGTGGGATTTCTGTTTCTAGACTGTGTCTGTGCTGGGACCATAAATTCTTTAGGTACCACTGTAGTTTCCTCATATGTAGTCTGGCAAATGGGACCAAGATTATGCATGATGCCATGAAGCCCAAGGCCTGTAGAAATTTTCTTGCTGTTAACTTGTTCAGTTTTGTTAGTGCCAAGAAGTAAAGAGGAAGTTCTTTTGCTTTTTCTGTAGTCAGGAATGCCATTTGTTGTACTGTGTCCAATTCCGCCCAAGAATGTCCTTGTTTGGGATGGTATCAGCCTTGACTTTTGTAAATTGACTGTGTATCCCAGTCCTTGTAGCAAGTAAATGACCCTTTGTAAATCTGTTGTCAGCTTGCTTTTGTTGTCCCCTTGTAGTAGGCAGTCGTCCAGGTATGGGTAAATTTGAATTCCCTGTAGTCTGCAATGGGCGATTACTGATGCCAGGCATTTTGTGAATACTCTGGGCAGTAGATAAGCCAAAGGGCAATGCTGAGAATTGATAGTGCTCTGATCCTGCAAGAAATCTGAGGTATCTTCTGCAGATTGGTCGAATGGGGACGTGCAGGTATGCCTCCTTGAGATCTAGAGTTACCAGCCAAGACTCCTTGCCCAGCATGGGAAGAAGTTGCTGTAGGGTCAGCATTTTGAATTTTGGGACAATGATGTATGTATTTAAGGTGGACAGATCGAGAATTGGTCTCCAACTTTTTCCTTTCTTGGAACTAGGAATAGTCTGGAGTAGAACCCTTTCCTTGTTCTGCTGTTGGCACTCTTTCCACAGCTCTCATGTTTGCTAACTCCATTATCTGGTGTAGAGCCTCTGTTTTTTGATTTGGAGGTAGATTTGGCATTCCTCTTTTGACTGGTAAAGTGTGGAAGTGAAACCGGTAACCTTGATCTATGGTTTGTAAAATCCACTTGTCTTTTGTTATGTAGTGCCAGTTCTTTGAAAATAAGGTTAACTTTCCGCCTAGAGGAGCTGCTATTTGTTCCCTGGTAGGCGGATTTAGGATTAAGTCACTGTGGTTGTGCTGATGTAGTGGCAGTGGCTGTGTCTGTGCCTCTGTTGTTACCTTGCCACTGTCGTCCTCTGTAGGCACCTCCTCTGGGTTGGTTTCTGCCTCTGGAACGTCTATTTCTGCCCCTTTGAAATTTTGTGGAGTCAGGAAAGGACCAATTTTTGGCAGGCCAGTTCCTGCTAAACCTTGGGGGTTGAACCTGCAAGAAATCTTTAACAGTTTGAACAGATTTTGCCTTTTCTTCCATTTTCTTCATAACCTGCTGGGCAGGTGTACCAAACAAACTTGTCTTGTCCATAGGAGCATCTAGCAACTTAGCTTTAACATGATCCGGTAAAGCTTGTTCCTTTAGCCATGCATGCCTTCTTATCACTGTGCCTGTCATGGCTGATCTAAATGAAGCCTCCAGTGCATCATAGCCACATTTTAAGGAATGGTTGCTAACCTGTTGTATGTTATTTACCATCTCTAATACATATTTCTTATCAAGAGATTCATCAGTAGTTAGTTTTTTAGTTAACTGATCAAGCATAAACTCTTGGTGTTGTATCATGTGAAACTGACAGTTTAAAGCCCTAGCTGAGAGAGTAGCTGAAGTGTAAACCTTTTTACCCCATCTGTCTAGTGACCTTGCTTCCCTTTCAGAAGGAATAGGGTTTTTAGCTGTGGTCGCTACTGCCTTGGGACCCTGGGATATAGTTTCTGGGTCTGCAAGTGGGGCCTTGTAAAGGTGGTGATGAGTATCTGGCACCCTGTAAAATCTGTCTGGTTTGGCAGGGGCTGGGGGTAAAGAATCTGGAGCGGAGCAAACATCATTGAAAGCATCATCCACCACAGAGAGAACAGGAGGTATAGCTAAGGGCCTGTGCTGTGGGAGGTGCAGAAAGGTCCTAAGTCTTTTTCTGGAGTCTGAAAAATCCTGTTGCTGCCATTGGAACTGTTCTCACGTGGCATGCAAGGTTTCCCCAAAGGAGATTTCTTCTGGTGGGAAGCAGCTGGAATGGATTCTTCAGCATCAGAATCTTCAAAATTGGAGAAGGGAGCCTCAGGCTGGTCAGTTATGTCTGATTCATCAGAATCATCAGAAGACACTGGCTCAGGGGGCTCTGCCCTAGGTCTCTTCTCTGGGGGCTGAGAGGCCCTGTCTGGGTGAGATTGAGATCCTCTAATTAAAGAAATTAAATCTTCTGCCAAAGAAAGCATTTGAGAACTAGAAGAGGGCCTGGATGAGGGGGTTTTAACAGGCACTGATTTAGTAGTTTTGGCTGCTTTAGCCCTGGCAAAGGCCTTAATGGACATGGCTGCTGGAGGCCTAGCAGCACCACGTGCTGGGGTAGAGACATCCAAGGGGATGGTGTCTGATAAATCAACCACCGTAGTGGGTAAAATTTCTGAGGTCGATTCAAGAATTGTAGCAGGGGCCTCAGTTGTAAGAATAGGTTCAGCTGTACTTTGAGCAGTTTTCTCAGTTTCGGCCGAAACCGAGACACTTCGGTTTGCTTGGCCGTGGTTTCGGCCGAAACCGCGGACCGCGAGTGTCGGTCTTTATCTTTGCGTTTTTTGGAAGATTGGGTAGTCGGAGGGTCCGACGGCATAATGTACGCAAAATCAGTACCGAAAAACTGTTCTGCAAACTCCGACCGACGCCTAAGCGTTCGTCGGTTGAAAGAGCACAGGCGAACAGGCTGCTACGTCGTGGGCTGGGCCTAAACAAGGCAGACAGTAAGAGTGGAAATCTTTATGAGGTATTTGTTTCCCACAGGTTAAACAATTGTTAACTTTTTCTGACATCGGCTGAGGCAAGAAAGAGTCCCCAACGGGTACTTAGCTTTAGAAGTCTTAGTAGTATTCGGTAGAAGTAATCTCTGGATCCGACCGACCGGCACTTGCGAACAGCTTCTGCTTGGCGCCACGGCAAGAAAGACTGAGGAAAATGGCGTCGGCTGATGCTTTTATACCCGAAGACCAACAGAGATGACGTCGGGTGGAGTGCGACATCAGCCGAAGCCGGACCCGGACTTTGGAATCCGGCCGACTGCAGGGCTGCCTGACGACAGGACAACCCACTTGTTATGACTGCAGATGCATCCATGAAGGACATTCCTGGAGCATTGTGGGTGATCTGTAGCAAGTTACAATTTGGATTGCGGTCTTGCCCAGAGTTAGTTGCACTTGGATAATCTCGGATGCATTATGCTGAGCAACTAGCCTGGAGATGTGGATATCTTAAATGAATATGGACACGCATCCACCTTTAGTGTTTCGGTCCAGGTTAGGTGGCCGAAAGGTGTGGTATGAATTATAGCCTGGTAATGCAGAGGTGCTCTCTGGAGCCTCCAACCAGGTCTCTGTCACTGCACAGATGTCGATGTTCTCCATATTAAGGAGTGCCTCGAGTGACTGCATTTTGAGGTTTAGACTTCCAGTATTGAGTAGCACTACCCTCAGATTTTGCTTGCTTATACCAATTACGGTGGTGAATTTGTCATTTGAACCTTGCCTAAAAAAGGCACCATTAGGGGTGGCAAGAGCCTTAGCCAGTATCCGGAATCCCAAGGGCGACAGGTGCAGGCCATCTCTGTCAAAGCATTGCGGTCTGTCAATCATGTCATCCCAGGCAGACAGATACTGGATCCCCTTTGAATGACACCAGAAGCTTAGCCAATTGTTGAAGTCAATCATTTTGTCTTGTACTGTGGTAACATTCTGGGTGATGGCAGGATGCTGCTCAGGGCTAGGTTCATACCTGCCTGGGCTACAAGATCGGAGAGCTCCTCCACGTCTTTTCATGTAGTCCAGGGAGGTACGTCTCGGGTCATTCACACCAACATGGACAATGACAGAGTCATATTTGTACTTGTTGTGGAGTGACCTGAGTGCATGCGTTATGTGGCAGATCCTGGCAGGTGACAGTAACTTTCTCCTCGTTTTGCCTGGTGAGTGGAACATCAGTGTGCCCGACTATAGAGTCACCTATGACTAGTGTGTTGGGTACGTTGTTATGCCTTATGGGCTGTGGTAGAGAGGCACAATGAGTTTGTGGGCTGTGTCTCATTTGGGTTGTGTTGGGGAGGGTGGAGATTGCATGCGTTTCTGCTTTGGAGGTCTCTGTTGCTTGAGCAGATTTTTATTGAGAGCCTCAGTGAATGTAGGTGTGTGTTTTGTGTTGCTATGTGTGCGTTTTGAGGGACTATGCGATGAGTGTGGTGCAAGTATTTACCTTCTCCTCTTGACTGTGTAGTCCAGTTGGGTGAAGAGAGCTTTGCTTCCAGTTTGGCTATATAAGTGCATCTCTCACAGGTTGTAGTGTTGGGTGGTAGGAGAGGGTTGTCTGTGTACACGAGGCAATTGCTGCACTGCCCCAAGATGCCCAGATTCATCAGGTAGACAAGAGAAAACAGTGAGCTGACCTTTAGACATGCCTGGATAGGGGATTATTTATTAAGTACTAAAAACTGTTTTCCTCTAGACAAGTGAGGAAAGTTGAGTGCTGTAGTAATTTGTAGCTTATTTAGTGCTTACAAGTTCTGAACAAGTGCTAAGCTCAAAGAAACAGATTTGAGTGCTAAAACTAAAAAAACTGGCTAGTTCTAAGGGAAAATTTGTGGAGCAGACTATGGTGCCAGGAATAGTTTAACCCTAGCTAAGCGACGATGCATAAAGTGTATTTTTTAATATAACATTAGCAAATGAGCAAACTGATTTAAACAAATTAACCAATAAAAAGCTAAAAACTGAGCCCCCTTTCCAGCAGTCTTCGATCAGACAAGTTCTAACTGCACACTCCTGCCACTAGGATGCAGGGGAACCTTCTCCAAAAAAAGCTGGTCCGGATTAGTGCTCAAGTTATACAAGCAAAGCCAGATTCAGCAGATATGAATTTAGTCTATGCTACAGCAAACAAGGCGTTCAATTTCAGAAAAAAACAGCTCAAATAAGCAGGTACAATAATCCTTTAACCAGAAATTCCCAACTCAGAAGGGCAGAATCTAACCTCTCCTCCCACAAGAGTGCAGACCACAAACCTTAATTAAAATAACTGGTTTGAAGCCCAAGTGCTTAAACCGAAAGGCTTAGAATAACAGCTACAATTTAACCAGGCAACTACCAAGCAGTAATAAATGCAGCAGAATAAATAAAATTGAGTACTTTTAAGACGAGACAAAAGCAAACAAGTGCATTTTTTTTGTAAAGTGCAAGGAGAGAGGAAGGAGGAGCAGAGGTTAAGAACCTAAGTGGGTTGGCCTTCTCACATGTTCTCTGTGTCCCAGATCAAATTTACAGTAGGAGCGGGCAACTGCAAAGCCATCAACTACAACAACTTTACAAGAATAGGGTGGTTTCAGGACAGATGAGAAAAGTACAGTTTTGTACCTACCATAAATGTAGATGTCCGAACTGGATAGCATCTGCAGTCATAACAAATGGGTTGTCCTGTCGTCAGGCAGCCCTTCGGTCGGCCGGATTCCAAAGTCTGGGTCCGGCTTCGGCTGATGTCGCACTTCACCCGACGTCATCTCTGCTGGTCTTCGGGTATAAAGGCATCAGCCGACGCCATTTTCCTCAGTGTTTCTTGCCCCAGATGCCAATTGCCCTCTTGGAAAGCTAAATTTTGGATAAATGCCAATGTTTCCAAAATAGTAGAAGGCAAACACAAAAAATAAACATGTATGTACATATATACAAACAAATACACCATAAGAGACTCCCCCCCAGCTAGCTATTAGGAGGGTAAATACCCTAGGAGTACCGCAGAGGGGAAGGAGGGAGAGTAATCCTGACTGCAGATGCTATCCAGTTCGGACATCTACATTTATGGTAGGTACAAAACTGTACTATGTCCTTCATGGATGCATCTGCAGTCATAACAAATGGGTAGAATACCATAGCCAAACTAGGGGAGGAGGAATAATAATTATGGTGTAGTCAGGATCCCTTGCAGTACAGCAGTGGCAAACCCTGCTCGGGATCTAGAATATAGAGGTAAATTATAATGCTTGGCAAATGTATGCACAGAGGTCCAAGTAGCCGCCTCAATAATGTCCTTGGTTGCCACTCCTCTTAAGAAAGCTGTGGTAGTGGCTGTAGCCCTTGTAGAATGAGGTCTTATGTTTTGTGGAATTGGTTTTCCATGGTAGGAGTAACAGAATCTTATGCAATTTCCTATCCATTTGGAGATTGTCTGTTTGGAAATTGCTTTTCCTTCCCTTCCTGCTGCATAGGCTACAAAGAGCTGGTCAGTTTTTCTGTTACCTTTGGTTCTGTCCAGGTAGTAGCGTAACTGTCTATGTACATCCAAGGTATGCATTATTCTTTCACCTCTGTTTTGTGGATTGGGAAAGAAGGTAGGTAGGTGGATTGCCTGGTTTAAAGACACTCTGGATACCACCTTAGGCATAAATGTAGGATTAGTTCTCATGGACACCCTATCTTGATGGAAGCTTAGGAAGGGTTGCACTGCCATTAAGGCCTGTAGTTCCGAAACCCTCCTTGCTGAAGTAATAGCCAGTAGGAAAGCAGTTTTCCATGACAGGTGTTGTAGATCTGCTGTTGCTGCTGGTTCAAACGGAGGGAGTGTCAACTTTTCTAGTACAAAATTCAAGCCCCATGCTGGTAATGGTGGTTTCCTAGGAGGTTTTACATTCTTGATCCCTCTGAGGAACTGCCTGAGTAGAGGATGTGAAAAGACAGGAGGATCAAAGCTGTATTCTGCTGAAATAGCTGATGCATGTATCTTGATGGAGGAATAGGACAGGCCTGTATGTAGAAGCTCTGCCAAGTACTCCAGAATGTTAGCAATATCTATGTTCGACACATCTTTTCCTCTTTCAGTACTCCAAATGACGAACCTTTTCCATTTTCCTGCATAGTTCCTTCTTGTTGAAGGTCTGCGGGCTTCAAGGATAATGTCTTTAACCCTTTGTGAAAGGTCTGGGTTAGTTACTGCTATGTGATGTTCCAGGCAGTCAGTTGCAAGGTTTTTAGGTTTGGATGAATGATGTTGTAGTTGTTCTGAGTTAACATCAGAGGCATCAGGGTATTGACCACATTTTCTCCCGAGACATGCTCCTCAGCAATGGGTACCAGTGTTGTCTTGGCCAGTTCGCGCTATCAGAATTATCCTTGGTCGTTCCTCTTTGATATTCAGTAGTACCTTGTGCATCAAGGGAAGAGGTGGAAATGCATATGCTGTCAGGCCTTTCCAGCTGAAGGATAGAGAGTCCACCTTCCATGCAAGTGGGTGGAATGTCCTTGTGCAGAATTTTTGAGCTGGTGATTTTGTGGGGAAGCGAATAGATCTATTTGTGGCATTCCCCATTTCTTTGTGATGGCCTTGAAGATGTCCGGGTGTAGCATCCATTCGTGAGCATCCGAGGTGGTTCTGCTTAAAATGTCTGCTAGGGTGTTCTCTTTTCCCGGTACAAATATTGCCTGTAACTGGATGTTGTAGCGAGAGCCAGATTCCAAAGGTCCAAAGTCATTCTGCATAGGGGGTAAGAATGAGTGCCTCCCTGTTTGTTGATGTACCACATGACTGTGGTGTTGTCTGTCCTTATCAAATGGCCTTCTTTGAGGAATGGTCTGAATTTTAGGATTGCCAGTTTTACTGCCAGCATTTCTTTTTGGTTTATGTGCAGGTGCAGCTGGTCCTGAGTCCACAGTCCTTGTACGCATTTGTCCATCATGTGTGCCCCCCATCCTAGGTCTGAGGCATCCGTTGTGATGGTTTGGTTTGCTCGAAAGTTGTGGAAGGGTAAGCCTGGGTTGGACTGGCATGCCCAAGCCCACCATAAGAGCTCCTGTTTTAAGCATGGGATTAGTGGTATTTCTGTTTCTAAGCTGTGCCTGTGTTGAGACCATAAATTCTTTAGGTACCACTGTAACTTTCTCATATGCAGTCTGGCATGTGGGACCAAGATTATGCATGATGCCATGAAGCCCAAGGCCTGCAGAACTTTTCTTGCTGTTAGTTTGTTCTGCTTTGTTAATGCCAAGAAGTAAAGAGGGAGTTCTTTTTGTTTTTCTGCAGTTAGGAATGCCATCTGTTTTACTGTGTCCAATTCACCAAGAAAGTTCTTGTCTGGGATGGTGTCAGCCTTGACTTTTGTAAATTGACTGTGTATCCCAGGGCTTGAAGCAAGTAAATGACCCTTTGTAAATCTGTTTTCAGCTTGCTTTTGTTGTCCGCTTGTAACAGGCAGTCATCCAGGTATGGATAAATTTGGATTCCCTGTACTCTGCAGTGAGCAATTACTGATGCCAGGCATTTTGTGAATACTCTGGGCGCAGTAGATAAGCCAAAGGGCAATGCTGAGAATTGATAATGCTCTGATCCTGCAAGAAATCTGAGGTATCTTCTGCAATTTGGTCGAATGGGGACGTGCAGGTATGCCTCCTTGAGATCTAGAGTTACCAGCCAACACTCCTTGCCCAGCATGGGAAGAAGTTGCTGTAGGGTCAGCATTTTGAATTTTGGGACAATGATGTATGTGTTTAAGATGGATAGGTCGAGAATAGATCTCCAGTTTTTCTCTTTTCTTAATACTAGGAAGAGTCTGGAGTAGAATCCTTTGCCCTGTTCTGTTATTGGTACCCTTTCCACAGCTCTCATCTTTATTAATTCCGCTATCTGATGCAGGGCTTCTATTTTTTGATTTGGGGGCAGGTTTGGCATTCCTCTTTTTACTGGTAAAGTGTGGAAGTGGAACCGGTAGCCTTGGTCTATGGTTTGCAAAATCCACTTGTCTTTTGTAATATAGTGCCAATTTTTCGAGAATAAGGCTAACTTTCCGCCTAATGGTGCTGCTATTTGCTCCCTGGTAGGCGGAGTCAGAGCCAAGTCACTGTGATTGTCCTGTTGCAGTGGCAGTGGTTGTGTCTGTGCCTCAGTTATTGCCTTGCCACTGTCGTCCTCTGTAGGCACCTCCTCTGGATTGATTTCTGCCCCTCGGCGTCTGTTCCTGCCCCTTTGTGATCTTGTGGAGTCAGGAAAGGACCAATTTTGGCAGGCCAGTTCCTGCTAAACCTTGGGGCTGAACCTGTAGGAAATCTTTAACTGTTTGTACAGATTTTGCCTTGTCTTCCATTTTCTTCATTACCTGCTGGGCAGGTTCCCAAATAGACTGGCCTTATCCATAGGAGCATCCAATAGCTTAGCTTTAACATGATCCGCAAGACCTGTTCTTTCAACCATGCATGCCTTCTTATAACTGTGCCAGTCATGGCTGATCTAAATGAAGCCTCCAGTGCATCATAGCCACATTTTAAAGAATGGTTACTAACCTGTTGGATGTTATTCACCATTTCTAATACATATTTCTTATCTAAAGATTCATCAGAGGACAGCTTTTTAATTAACTGATCAAGCATAAACTCTTGGTATTGGATCATGTGAAACTGACAGTTTAAAGCTCTAGCTGAGAGAGTAGCAGAGGTGTAGATTTTTTTCCCCCCATCTCTCTAAGGACCTGGATTCCTTTTCAGAGGGAATAGGGTTTTTTGCTGTGGTCGAGGCTACTGCCTTAGGCCCCTGGGATATAGTTTCGGGGTCTGCAAGTGGGGTCTTGTATAGGTGGTGATGAGTGTCTGGCACCCTGTAAAATCTATCTGGTTTGGCAGGGGCTGGAGGTAAAGAATCAGGTGCAGTGCAGACATCATTGAATGCATCGTCCACAACATATAGGACAGGAGGTATAGCTAAGGGCCTATGTTGTGGTAAGTGCAGAAAAGTCCTAAGCCTTTTTCTTGAATCTGAGAAATCTTGTCCCTGCCATTGGAATTGTTCTCTCATGGCATGTAAGGTTTCCCCAAAGGAGAATTCCTCTGGTGGAGAGGCAGCTGGAATGGATTCTTCAGCATCTGAATCTTCATAATTGGAAAAAGGAGCCCCTGGCTGGTCTGTAATGTCTGAGTCATCCACAGAATCATCAGGGGACACAGGCTCGGGGCTCTGCTCTAGGTCTCTTTTCTGGGGGCTGAGAGGCCCTGTCTGGGTGAGATTGGGATCCCCTAATTAAGGATATTAAATCTTCTGCCAGAGTAAGCATTTGTGAACTAGAAGTGGGCCTGAGTGGTTTAACAGGCACTGATTTAGCTGATTTGGCTGCTTTAGCCCTGGCAAAGGCCTTAATAGACATGGCTGCAGGAGGCCTAGCAGCACCACGTGCTGGGGTAGAGATATCCAAGGGGATGGTGTCTGATAGATCAGTAGGAACCACAGTTGTAGGCAAAATTTCTGAGGCTAGTTCAGGTAAGGTAGCAGGAGCCTCAGTAGTAGTCATGGATTCGCTGTAGATTGACCAGTTTTCGGTTTGGCCGAAACCGAGACACTCGCTTGCTTAACCGTGGTTTCGGCCGAAACCGCGGACCGCTGATGTCGGTCTTTTCTTTGCGTTTTTTAACAATTTGGGTAGTCGGAGGATCCGGCGGCATAATGTATGCAAAATCTGAGCGAAAAACTGTTCAGCAAACTCCGACCGGCGCCTAAGCGTCTCGGTTGAAGGAAGCACAGGCGAACAGGCTGCTACGTCGTGGTCTGGGCCTAAGCAAGGCAAACAGTAAGAGTGGAAATCTTTATGAGGTATTTGTTTCCCACAAGTTAAACAGTTATTGACTTTTTCTGACATCGGCTGAGGCAAGAAAGAGTCCCCAACGGGTACTTAGCTTTTAGAAGTCTTGAAGTAGTATTCGGTAGTAGTAATCTCTGGATCTGACCGACCGGCACTTGCGAACAGCTTCTGCTTCGGGCCACGGCAAGAAAGACTGAGGAAAATGGCGTCGGCTGATGCCTTTATACCCGAAGACCAGCAGAGATGACGTCGGGTGAAGTGCGACATCAGCCGAAGCCGGACCCAGACTTTGGAATCCGGCCGACCGAAGGGCTGCCTGACGACAGGACAACCCATTTGTTATGACTGCAGATGCATCCATGAAGGACATCATAAAAATGCCAGAAAATATATAAAATAATTCAGTCAGGCAAAATTAAGACAATGCAGGCCTCTGAAAGGTTAAAATACCAACAAATATACGTATCAATCAGTGATATATTCCGAGATTGTTTGAGAATCACACCAGC
>NC_056726.1:780128343-780158343 GCF_019279795.1 Protopterus annectens | reverse complement strand
CAGAGCACAAAAGAATTTGGCACAATGACCTGGGGAACAGAAATTAGAAAGAGCTGTTGCCAAACTTAACTTGGGGAGCCTACAACAAGACAAATAACCAGAGATCCTGTAGAGGTATTAAAGATATTTTTGAAAATGTTATGACAATTTGTATAAAGCAGAGTAGTGGGGAAATCAAGAAATAGCACAAATAGACATACCTGTGGAATGAAATATGCCAATGTTAAAGGTAGATAAGGCTCACCAATTAACAGTTAAGACAGGAGATGAAATAAAAATTGTGATATACAACCAATATGCAGGAAAGTCCATGAATAGATGATATTCCAGATGATATATGGAAGGCATGAATAGATGATATTCCAGATGATATATGGAAGCCAAGAGGGAGGAAAGTGATAAATATTTAAAAGATTTTCTTTAGCAGTATTTTAATAAAGAGTGGAAAGCACCAAGATCCTGGAAAAAAGCTGTGGCATCTATAAAACCTAAAGGCTGTAAAGACCCATTAGACCCAGCCTCTCATAGGCCCATTTCAATTATAAAGTGTGCTGTCTATACTAACTAAAAGAATGGCAAAGGTGTTGCCTAAAATTGATAGATATGGATCCATATGGTTTTGTAGAGAGTAGGCACACAGTAGACAACATTAAAAGAACACTGGTGATCAAGCAGGAAGCAGAATGTAAGAAAATAGCACTGGTGTTGGTGGGTCTTAATGCAGAGAAAGCTTTCTGCAAATTACCTGGGATTTTTTTTAGTAGGGCAAAATTTACATTTCCTAATACAATAATAAGGTTAATTAGAAGGATGTATGACGGATCGAAGGCTAAATTCAAATTGTGAGGGTTCCTCTCTAAGTTTGGTCTGAACAGAGGAATCAGGCAGGGGTGTTCTATTCCTCCTTTATTTGCATTATAATTAGAATCACTGGCAAAGAAAAGGATCTCAGAAATTCAAAGAATACAATTGGTATGGTATTCAAGAAAAGTCGGCTTTATTTGCAGATATTTTGTACCAGAAAGAATCAGAAAAGGATACATCAGTGTTGTGGAACATTCCAAGATGGTTCAGCATTTTTTGTCTGTCATAAAAAAATAATGAAGATAAAAGACCATAGCTGTAAACTGTATACCCACAAATTAATTGTTTCAGCAAAACCCATATTTATGGGACATGATAAAATTAAATATTTTGGAGCGTGGGTTAAAAGGATTACGTTACAGCAGCTAAGGATATGTGGGAAGAGACAAAAAATACAAAAACTTATAAAGTGGAAGCTCTTGCCTATGGATAGCAAGACACAAGCAGTAAAAATATTTAGTCCCTTTAGCTTTAAACACAGGTCAGGCACATTTTTATCAACCAGAGAAGCCGTGGCTAGTAAAGAATTGAAATGTTTTATCTGGGAAGGGAAGGCAAGAGTCAAGGGGGATAAGTTGATCATTCTAATAGAAGGAGCTTTGGAATTACCTAATTTAAAGAGATATTTCACAGATGCATAGTTAAGACTCAGACATACCACAAGCAGAAAACTACAATTCAAAGTGGAAAGGGAGGACTATGAAAAGCAGGGGGTAATTAGAGAAATAATGAAAGGGTGGGATTTTGGACTCCGATCCTTAAGGAGAACAATCATACATATTCATTAAGTAGCATAAAGTATACTAAAAACTAAGCCAACACTGGAATGTAGATTCTGATGACAGGGATGACTAATTAGGAGTACAGAGAATAGGCAAGAAAGGGCTGGAATTTACTGGAGGACGTTGGCAAAGAAACCACAGAACTGGAAACAAATTAAAGAGGGAAAGGTAGTGGAATGGGAAGAGGCCAAAGCCACCTTTGGACTGCAGGCTAGGGATTGACTTCCCTATCAGGGACTGATATCAGGATTACAGACAGAGAGAAAAAGTGGGGAATATTAAAATGAAAGACCTGCACTGAATAAGATTTTAGTTGAATCAAGAACAGAAGCTGCTGTTAAAAAAGGGATAATTAAAGAAACAGTGGGAGGCCATATGTATGGCCCCAAATATGCAACAAAATCTAGAAGATGATTCAGGATTTTTCCCTGGAAATGTTTGCATAGGTACTTTTGGTACTTGCGTATTATCGCAACCACATTAACGAAGTTTCGTAATTCGTTGCGTTTCAGAGAAGACAGGTTTCTGAACCTTGAAAGGAGTGTAAGTAAGTAGCACTTTGTCACACTGGGTATGAGGCAGGTAGTGGAATGACAGTGAAATTTGGTACTCCTGGGTGACGTGTCTGATTGTAATAATCTCAGAAGTTCAGGAAGATGCAAGTATGAAGGGCATTTGCCAGAAATAGCTGTCTTACATATGAAAGTACTCCTTATTGCTTCGAAAATGCATGCTGAGGTCAATCGTATTTATTAAGAGAGTTGCTGTAGAAATCATATTGTAAAAAAGTGTCCCGATTTTGAGCCTTTGTTCCATCATTATTTCTGGCTTTGTCCCCAATTAATCAGCAAATTGGTGGACATATGATTACAAGCAGGTAGCAAAACTGATTAACTGAGTCTGCGTATCCTCTTCTGTTTTGTGTTCTTCGTAGTGAAATGGAAAATGGTGTGTTACTACTGCTGACAGTGGACTTGTTTGCTGGCACTTGCCGTACCTCGTAGTCACCTGCTGTCACTCAGCTGTCTAGCCCTACACTGGTCCACACTACTAAAGTACATCGTTAAAGCCCAACTCTAAACCTGCCCTAAATTCTCTGCGCACTTCAGAGTCCTGCCTAACAACTAAAAAGTACAGTTTTGTACCTACCATAAATGTAGATGTTCGAGGATCCACATTGCTGCAGTCCTTACTATTGGGTAGTCCGCTGTCCAGTCGGCCCGAATACCAGAGTATATGGCTGACGTCGGTCAGGGCGCATTAGACTGACGTCAGTACGTCAGGGTACTAATGCGCATGACCGACGTCATATCCTCAGTCTTTTCTTGCCCCAGATGTCAGAAGACCCTAAAAAGACAAGGCCCAAAATACCTGCACCAAAAATATGTACAATATATACAGAAATATATATACAAAAATATCAACATATAACCTCACCTACACAACCACCCCTAAACACAGAGGGGAAGGAGGGAGGGTAAATTGGACTGCAGCAATGTGGATCCTCGAACATCTACATTTATGGTAGGTACAAAACTGTACTATGTTCTTCGTTCCACATTGCTG
The DNA here is from genome assembly GCF_019279795.1 of Protopterus annectens. NCBI lineage: Eukaryota > Metazoa > Chordata > Ceratodontiformes > Protopteridae > Protopterus > Protopterus annectens. Next base: position 780,155,131 of record NC_056726.1, on the reverse strand, counting down.
CAGTCCTTACTATTGGGTAGAATCCCAAAGCAGAGGTAAGGGAGGCTGGCAAATCATAAAGAAGCAGGAGCTGACAACATGCCTTGCAAAATAGCTGTGGCAAAACCAGCCCTAGACTTAGAGTAGAGAGGAAGGTGATAATGCTTAGAGAAAGTATGCACTGAACTCCATGTAGCTGCCTCCAAAATATCCTTAGTTGCCACCCCCCTTATAAATGCTGTTGAAGTGGCAGTAGCCCTAGTGGAATGAGGCCTAATCCCAGCTGGAATCTCCTTGCCATGATGGGAATAACAAAATGAAATGCAAAACCCAATCCACTTAGAAATAGTTTGCTTAGACACAGGCTTGCCCTGAGAACTCAAAGCAAAAGAAACAAACAACTGCTGAGACTGCCTGAAGTCCTTAGTCCTGCTTAAATAATAACGCAACTGCCTATGTACATCTAAAGTGTGCAAAATCTTTTCCCCTTTATTTTGGGGATCTGCATAGAAAGTGGGCAAATGAATAGTTTGGTTTAAAGCCACACTAGAAACCACCTTAGGCATAAAGGAAGGATTAGTACGTAATGATACCCTATCCTTATGGAAAATCAGAAAGGGCTCTACTGCCATAAGGGCCTGCAACTCAGAAACCCTTCTTGCAGAAGTAATAGCCAACAAAAAAGCAGTCTTCCATGACAAATATTTCAAATCAGCAGTACCCGCAGGCTCAAAAGGTTGTAGAGTAAGTTTTTCCAACACAAAATTGAGATCCCAAGCAGGAGTAGGAGCTCTACGTGGGGTCTTATATTCTTTGCCCCTCTGAGAAACTGCTTGAACAAAGGATGCGAAAACAATGGTGGGTCACAATCATAGTGAGCTGAAATTGCTGCAGCATGAATCTTAATGGAAGAGAAGGACAAACCTTTGTCCAATAACTCAGTAAGATATTGAAGAGCCACACTCAAATTAGGCTCAGAAATATCCAAATTCCTTGCTGCACTCCAAAATAAAAATCTCTTCCATTTTTCTGCGTACACTTTCCTTGTACTAGGTCTTCTAGCTTCCATAATCACATTTAAAACTTGTTGAGGAAGTTGAGACCGGCTGTCTCTCAAAACAGAATATGCCATGCTGTTAGATGAAGAGAGCGAAGCTTGACATTGAGCAGGTGGCCTTCTCTCTGAGACAACAGGTGCGGAATCAAGGGTAAAGGCCATGGAGGCTTCTTTACTAGACTCCTCAGTAATGGGTACCAGTGCTGCGAGGCCAATCTGGAGCTATTAAAATCATCCTTGGCTTGTCTTTTCTGACCTTTAGAAGCACCTTTGGAAGAAGAGGAAGAGGTGGAAAGCATACACATGAAGATTTTCCCAACTGAAAGAGAGCATCCACTTTCCAAGCTGTGTGATGTAACCTCTTTGTGCAAAACTTTGGCAGCTGGTGGTTTAGTGGAGAAGCGAACAGATCTATGTCTGGAGTTCCCCAGGACACTGTCAACCTTTGAAATACATGAAGATCCAGTTTCCACTCGTGGGGATCCATGATTTGTCTGCTTAACACATCTGCTAAGGAGTTCTGTGCTCCCGGCAGAAACCTTGCCTGAAGAGTTAGTTGCAAGCTGGCAGTCTCCCATAAAATCATTGCTTGCCTGCACAATGGGTAAGAATGTGTTCCCCCTTGTTTGTTGATGTACCACATGACAGTTGTGTTGTCTGTTAGAACCAACACCTGCCCTGGAAGAAGTAACTCCTTGAAAGCCATTAATGCAAACTGGACTGCTAACATCTCCTTCATGTTGATATGTAGATGCTGTAGTCTGGCAGGCCACTTGTCTTGTATCCACTTTCCATTTAGATGAGCTCCCCAAGCAATGTCCGAGGCATCTGTCGTTAAAATCTGACTCGCCTCTGGCGGGTCACAGAGAGTCCCTTGTTTAGGTGACATTCCTGAGCCCACCACAAAAATTCTTTTTGAAGGCAAGGTATTATTTGAATGACAGTGTCCAAATCCTGGCAGTGCTGTGTCCATACATTTTGAGATACCATTGTAGCTTCCTCATATGCAGTTTGGCATTGGGAAGCACCAGAATACAAGATGCCATGAACCCTAATGCTTGAAGGACTGTCCTTGCAGTCAGCACGGACTGATGAGATAGTTGATGGAAGTAATGTGATAGACTCTTTTGTTTGTCCGGGGTTAAAAGGCCATCTGGGCTGCTGTATTCAGTCTCACACCCAGAAAGCACATGTCTTGAGAGGGTACTAGACTGGACTTTATTTCGTTCACAGAATACCCTAGGCATCTTAGCACTGCTATAACATATTCCAGATGCTGTAGAAGGTCTTCCTTTTCTTGAGCCAGAATCAGGCAGTCGTCCAAGTAAGGATAGATTTGAATTCCTTGTAGCCTGAAGTAAGCTATCACTGGAGCCAGAACCTTTGTGAATACTCTGGGCACAGTAGATAAGCCAAAGGGCAATGCAGAGAACTGATAATGAAAATTTCCAGCTCGAAACCGGAGATACCTCCTGCAACTTAGCCTTATAGGCACATGAAGATAAGCCTCCTTGAGATCTAAGGTTACCATCCAGTGATCCTTGCCCAGCAGAGGTAAAAGCTGTTGTAACGTCAACATCTTGAACTTTGGAATGTCCAGATAAGTGTTGAGGAGAGATAAATCCAAAATTGGTCTCCACGTGTTCCCCTTCTTTGGTACTAGGAACAGGCGAGAATAAAATCCTGTTAAATACTGAGGCAAGAAAAAACCAAAATGTTCCCCAACGGGGTACTTAGCCAACTCTGATTCGGTCTGAAACTCCGGTTTCGGAAATATTTCAGAACGCCAACCTGCACTCGCAAAACTGCTTCTGCATCGGACCATGCGGCAAAAAAGACTGAGGATATGACGTCGGTCATGCACATTAGTACCCTGACGTACTGACGTCAGTCTAATGCGCCCTGACCGACGTCAGCCATATACTCTGGTATTCGGGCCGACTGGACAGCGGACTACCCAATAGTAAGGACTGCAGCAATGTGGAACGAAGAACATCATGTGTGGTCTGGCATTTTCTGTTGTAACTGTTACACAAGATACATTAAGATTTGCAATGTAATTCACTTAAGCATAAAGACAGTTTAGTGACACACACTTCCGCAGACAGTTTCACAGTATGTTTCGGCAGGAGAATGGCTTGGAACCGCTTCTCCTCTTCACAATGTGGTTGCGATAATACGCAAGTACCATACTTTTATACCCCAACCGGACTCCACAGAATTTTTTCTCAGGGAGACAGCAAATGTTGGAGGTGTAATAGGGAAGAAAGAGGTACCTAGCAGCATATATTCTCAGTTACTTAGCTACCAGACTAAAAATTCCCTGCAGAGTACTTATCAGGAATACTGGGAATGATTGTAACTTAGGAAACAATAAGAAATCAAAAGTCTAAACTAACCATACCTGAAGTAGTCAATATTGTAACAGAAATAAAAGAACAGGAATTCGGATCTTGCATAGAAAAGAAAATGGAAATTGTGGGAACACCACATGCAAAAAATATTTTGGAGGAGGAATAAAGTTTAACAGAAGGCAGGAATTACACAATGTTTGTAATCTTGGTTTGATTATATTATATAGAATATATATCATGTATAGTTTGCAACTGTGAACTTAATATGATTTGATATGTATTTATATAAATACATATTTGCATACATCACAAGGATCTTTCTAGAAATTCCATTGTACCCGACAGAGCATTTCTTAATCTGGAATTACAAAGCTGACATAAGTATATTTTTTGCACTTTATCTGTTCAGTGATTCTTATTAGTACTGCACGGTTTTTATTTATTTGCTTAACAGTACTGCACTGGTTTTATATATTTGCTTGACTGAATTATTTACTTTCCTGTGTCTGCATTTATATATTTGCTGACCTCTGGTTAAATTTTTGCTTTTCTCCCACTCAACTGCTGTTGTTTTCTTAAAGTTGGTGGCTTTTGCTGTTGACCACCCCTACTGCAAATTTGATCTGGGACACTCCCCCCAGTCCCATCTCATTACCTCATTCTGCCAAACAGATCATTTGGGAAGATCAAACACCTTAGTTCTTTAACCTTGAATTACCTTCTGTTCCTCCGCTCACCCTTTCCACTTTACTAACAAAAACACACTTTATTCAGCTGCTTTTACTGCATTGGTTTCCTCCTACTACTCTTACTTCATATCTTGCTTTTTCTCCTACTTGCTGCTGATTGTTCTCTAAAGTGTTCAATTGCATCATTTCTGCTGCATTTATTGCTGCTTGTTTATAGTCTGTTTAAATTGTGTTATTCTAAGCCTCTTACTTTTGCTTGAAGCACTTGGGCTCTAGGCCTACCCCTTAGCTCTCCCTGGCCTTTCTCCCTCAGATTCTGACAAATATGGATGAACAATTTCCTACAGTTTCTCCTGCCATTCTGGTTGATATGGGCATCCTGAGACAGTGTAGCAACTGCCTCATGTACACAACAAGACAACCATGTACTACTAGCACCTAGGAATACAATTTGCGAAAGAAGCAATTACATTAGGAACCTAGATTATGCTCTCTCCCTCACAAGCCAGTATATCTGGCACTGAGAAGGTTGTCAACACAATCACTACACCTCAACCACCACTTACACCTACACAACACAAACCCACATATGTGGAGGTCCTCAAACAAAGGAGACATCCGAGACAAAATAACATGCAATCTCCAAAGCCCTCCACACCACATACCACACACAGTTCACAAACCTGTGTCTCAGCCACTAAGGCCTAACCATAAAGCCAACATATTAATCACATGAGACTCCACTGAGAGACATAACAGCTGTGCCTCTCACCAAGGTGGATAAGAAGAAAGTCACGGTTAGTTATCAGTCAGGAGCCAAAATCCGCCACATCACATATGCACTGAAGTCTCACAACAACAGGTACTGTTAAGACTCTGTCATAGTCCATGTTGGCATGAATGACTTGAGAAGTACCTCCCTGGACTAGTCCCAGGCGGCTATGTCCCTAGACTTAAGCAGCTTTCTACCATCATCCAGAATGATGCCACAATACAAACCAAAAATGATGGACTTTTACCAACTGGCTTAGTTTCTGGTGTCATTCCAGGGGGATTCAGTACCGGACAGCCTGGGAAGATACAACTGACAGACCACAATGCTTTGCCAGTGATGGCCTGCATCTGTCTCATTTGGGCTTTAGGCTTCTGGCAAAGGCTCTTGCCTCCCCATAGCACCTTTTTTTAGGAAAAGTAATAAGGTTAAAACTACCAACATAAAAATTTCAAAAAAAAAAAAAAGAGAAGTTATGTACCTACCATAACGTTCCATGTTAGTTGTCTTCTCTTGCCTTGTTTCTTGCTGGATGGGTTCGGAGCCGATCCTCGGCTCCGACTCGGACACTTACTAAAGCTAGAGAGCTTATTTTACCGGCTAGAGGCAATCCTATATCCCATGATGCTAGGCAATAACTCCCCAGATCTCGTTTGGAAGCTGAAAAACCTAGCATAGGCCAATAAAACAAAATCCTCCAACTGGAAGGAAGAGGCATAAAAACCTCCAAAGATAATTATTTACACTATATATATATATATATCCTAGGACACCTAGATAGTGAACAAAGGAATAAAAGGACCCTTCAAAGAAGGGAAGATCTTCTCGGTCTGTCCAGGCTAGGGGGATGGTGGGTGGGATGCAAGAAAAAAGGTGAGAGAAGACAACTAACATGGAACGTTATGGTAGGTACATAACTTTTCAATGTTAAGTTGTCAATCTCGCCTTCATTCTTGCTGGATGGGACCGCGTCCCTAGCACCTTCATCCTGGGTGGCTTATTGGAACAAACTCTTAAGAATGGTGGAACCAAATGTTGCTCTGTCCCTGGAGGCCATGTCCAATTTGTAATGCGAAACAAAGGTATGAGGAGAGGCCCATGTGGCTGCCGCACAGATAGTGTCTATTGGTGGTCTAGCTTGAAAAGCTGTAGATGTAGCTAGTGCTCTAGTTGAATGGGCTTTTGGCTTAGAAGATAATTCCCTGCCTCTGAGTTGATAAATAGATGTAATCACAGAAGACAGCCATCTAGATAGGGTTACCTTGGAAACAGGAAGGCCTTTCTTATTTTCTGCATACGATAAAAACAGTTGATCAGATTTCCTTATTTGTTTGGTTCTATCCAGATAGTACTGGAGCTGGCGGTGAACATCTAGATAATGTAGCTTTTGCTCCGCTCTATTAGTATAGTTTGGGAAAAAAAACGGGAGATCAATTGATTGATTCAAATTTGTCTGCGAGGCCACCTTGGGTAAGAAGGATGGATTAGTCCTTAGAGAAAATCTGTCTTTATGGAAGATTAAGTAGGGAGGACGAATGCAGAGGGTGTGAAGCTCTGATACTCTCCTAGCAGAAGTAATGGCGACTAGGAAAAGTGTCTTCCATGAAAGAAATTTCAATGAACAGGAGACCGCAGGTTCAAAGGGGGGGAGAATTAAGGATGTTAAGACTAAATTAAGATCCCACTGAGGTGGAGGATCTTTGATCGGAGGCCTAAGTAAATATACACCTTTAAGGAAGGCTTTGCAAAGCTTATTGGACATGATATTGTGGTCCGATAAGCCTGTATGAAAATTCGATATGGCTGCCAACTGAACCTTTACTGTAGAGGCAGAAGACCCTGAATGAAAAATTGTGGCTAGGAAGTCTAAGACCGAAAGAATTGGGGCAGTAAATGGATCTATATTCCTTGCCTTTGCCCAGAAGGAGAAACGTTTCCATTTACTAGTGTAAATTTTTCTGGTGGAAGATTTAAGGGAAGCTACTATGATATCCCGGACGGGATTAGAAATCATAGGAAGCCTGGCTAAGGACAAAGTGGAGCAACCAAGCAGTGAGGTTGAGAGAATGTAGGGATTGGTGCAGCTGCCCCGACTGATGGGTCAACAGATCTGGAGCTGGGTCCAGATGCCAAGGCTGTACCAAAAGATAATGTAGGAACGGAAACCATATCTGTCGAGGCCAATAAGGGGCAATGAGAATCAACTTGGCTCTCAAGGCGGTTGCTTTCTGAATTACTTGTGGAATTAGAGGAAAAGGTGGAAAGGCATAGAGAAGTCCCCGAGGCCAATCTTGGACTAGAGCGTCTCTGAGGGGATGGCCTGGAAGGGGGAAGAGGGTGAAGAAGTCGGGGCATTTGCTGTTTTGGGATGTAGCAAAAAGATCGCAGCAAGGAAGACCCCACTTCTGAAAAATCTCTTCCGCTACCGATTGTTTGAGAGACCACTCGTGTGGCACGAGTATGGCTCTGCTCAACCTGTCCGCTATAAAGTTGGACTTCCCGGGGATATGCGTTGCTATCAGATACCACTGAGAGGAGATCGTCCATTGCCAAAGTCTGAGTGCCTCGCGACACAGGGGATAGGACTTGGTTCCGCCTTGCTTGTTGATGTACCACACTACGGACATATTGCTCGTTTTAATTGCATAGTTCCTAGGGGAAGAGAGTCGTGGAGGGCTTGCAACGTTAAAAGCACTGCTCTCATCTCTAGGACATTTATGTGCAGGTGGCGCTCGAAAGGTTGCCAAGTGCCATGGACCATCCTGCCCTGAAAATGCCCCCCCCCCCACACGATCAGGGAGGCGTCCGATGTCACCGTGGCGACCAGGGGAGGAGGAACAAAAGGTCTGCCCTGATGGACTTGAGGGGACAATATCCACCAGGACAGATGACTTTTGCAAGTTTGAGTTATGATCTTGTGGTGCATGGGGAGTTGCTGAAAAGACCATTGGGCGAACAGCATCCACTGTAGAAGACGCATGTGGCGTGCAAGGGAAGAAGTGTTATGGCGGCCGCCATAAGACCCAATACTTTCAGGACATACCTGGCCTGAATTTTGTCGCTCTGAAGAAGAACCTGGACATGGTTTTGAATATCTAAGACTCTTTGGTCTGCTAACTTTGCTGAAAGTTGTACGGTGTTCAAGTTGGCGCCTATAAAGGTAATAGACTGACAAGGCGACAAGGCAGACTTTTCGAAATTTATAGAGATTCCTAGCCCTCTGCAAATGTGAATGGTGTAAGCTCTGGCTTGGAGAAGTTGATGCCTGGTGGTGGCAGTGAGGAGCCAGTCATCTAGATATGGAAACACCTGGAATCCTTGCAGTCTCAGGTGAGCTGCAACCGCTGCCATACATTTGGTGAACACTCTGGGGGCTGTAGTGAGACCAAAGGGCAGGGCTCTGAATTGGTAGTGACTGGCCCCCAGCCGAAAGTGGAGAAACCTTCTGGAGCGCCTGTGAATTTTGATGTGATAGTACGCATCCTGAAGGTCCACGGAGCACATCCAATTGTCCTTGCCCAGAAAGGGCAGAATGGACTGTAGCGTGACCATCCGGAATCCTGTTCTCTTTACAAACTTGTTCAGTTTGCTGAGATCCAATATTGGTCTCCAGTCCCCTGTCTTTTTCGGTACTAAAAAGAACCTACAGTAGATTCCGGATCCTAGTTGGTCTGCTGGGACTGGCTGGATGGCTCTTTTTGCTAGCAGTTTTGATATTTCTGATAGTGCTAGTTCCCTTAGACTGGGAGGAACGTCTGGAAGGGTTCCCTTTTGTTGAATTGGGGTTTGGATAAAGGGAATTTTGTAACCCTCGGATATGATCGACTGTACCCATTTGTCTTGAGTAAGGGAAAGCCAGGCTATTGGGTACAGCGACAATCTTCCCCCGACTGCCTCCGAAGGTGGACAATCGGGCAACATCTCAGGGATGCTGGAAGGGTTTGTCAGAGAGAGGCTCCCTGCTACCCTGATTTTGCGGACCCCCCTCTGCCCCTAGGGCGGCATCTGTTGTTGTTACCCCCTCTGCCTCTGGGGGCAAACTAACCTCTTGCGTCAGATGTGACTCCTTGAGATTTGCGGAACCACATTTTCCCACCCTTCTGACCCTTAGGGTATGGTCTTGAAGGGGTGGAGAAACGGACTCCTACGGCAGAAAGAGTCTTGCCATCTTGCTCGCATCTGGTCAAGGTGTCTTTCACTTGAGGTCCGAACAAAGCTGAACCATCAAAAGGGGAATTTGTGAAGGACGCCTTGAAAGGGTCCGCGAAAATACACAGCCGCATCCAGGCGTGACGCCTTAAGGCCACTCCTGTGCCTGCGGCCCTACTCGCTCCATCGGCTGCATATGAAATCAGATGCATGGAGGAGTTAACAATCGAGTTCAGGGTTCTAAGCTGCGAGTTTATTTTATCCTGGGACCCAGCAGCTGATGGATCCTGCAAGACTTCTCCCAACTCTTTGAGAATCTCTCTCTGAAGGTGGATGAAGGGACACAGGTAATTCAGCGACCGCATGGCAAAGGTCGCTGAAGAAAACATCCGCTTACCGTACCTATCCATGGCCTAGAATCCTTATGAGGATGGACAGGTACTGAAGGATCAGCTAGTTCCTTCTTGGTGGCTGCAGCCACCACCATGGCATCCGCCGGTACACCTTTTGTCAGGAATTGCTTGTCGACTGGTGCTGTAATGAATTTAGATGGCCTCCGAGAGGTGGGTTCCACCGAATCCGGGGCCGACCACACCTTCTGAGCCACTACTTCCATAAGGGGGTCGAAAGGTGGAGACACCCAGGAGGTGGAGGGTCGAGAACCGAACGCCTCCAGGTACACCGACTCATCCTCGGAAGGATTAAGGGAAGACCAGTTCCCCCTCTGCTTCAGGATTTCCAGGATGTCTGAGAAAGAGACATCCTCAGAGGGGGACTTTGGGGATCCCTCAGACTCATCCAAGTCGGTGTCCGATGTAATAGACTCAGGGGAGTCCACATGCTTCCTCTTACATGTCTTCTTATGCGGAGGCTCCACTGGCAGGTCAGGAGAAGCCTCGGAAGAGGAAGAAATTCCCAGTGGGGAAACCTGAGGCGTTGGATCTCTGGGTCTGGGAGCAAGAGAGTGAGAAGAGACATCAGCAGGCACTGTAGTGGGAGGAGCTGGTGGAGCTGACCGTTGACTAAGCCCTGGGGCTAGTACGCTCATCACCTCGAAGGCTCCCCTATCAGAAAGGCCAGAGGGCCCCCGCTCCGAAGAGGTAGGAACCCCAAGCTGCACTGACAGGGAAGGCTCTGAGGCCGATGTTGGGGCCGAGCTCACCAGCACCGACGCTCCGAGAGGGAGAACGGGGTCGGACAATGGTACGATGCCACTCGCCCCCTCGGAGCCGACAAGAGAGATCAGGCGCCCGGGATCCCTCCAATGAAGGTATCAAAGAGGAGATCTGAGAGGAAGCCGAAGGGGGAGGTATCGGCTCCGACGCCACAACGGTCACGGCTCCGAGGAGCTCAGGCTCCGAACTCTGAGGGAGAGTCGAAGGAGGAAAAATAGGTGTAGTCGAAATAGCCACCGTCTGATGAGACGGGCTAGAGATAATCTGGGCCAATGCCTGAGACTTTAACAGCCTACTTGCCACTCTCTCAAGGTCGTGATCTGAAAGTCTGGACGACCGAGAAGATTGGCTCCAATGGCTCCGCTCCGAGAGCAGGGGAGACTTCGGAGCCGAATGGATGGACTCCAATGAAGGGGATCTTGACCTCTTCTTAGATGTAGCCAACGGAGCCGAAGACACGTCGGCTCCAGCCGGAGCAGACAGCGCAAGCATGAGCTCAAAGGTATCGGCACAGAGTGGTGCCGAGACCGGAACTTGTGACTCACAAGGATCGGCTCCAGCCGGAGCCGATCTAGGCACAGACAAGGAGCCAGCAGCCAAAGGCTTAGTACTTGGAGCCGACAGTTTTGCAGGTTTCGAGGGCCTCCCCGACGCAGACTTAGTCGGGGAGCCCTCGGGCTTTAACAAGCCCCTAAGTATCAGTTTATTCCTGCGCTCGTGCAGGACTCGGACTGAATGCATGACATACTGAACAAGAGTCCTGCAGGTGCAGGGGTCCCAGGCAGTAAACACAAGAAGTGTGACAGTCTGTCAGAGACATTTTCTGACAGCACGAGTCACACTTCTTAAAGCCTGAGACCTTAGCTTCTTTAGGTTCCTTCGACATAACAGTGTTGAGGGTTCACAAAAGTAACAGAAAACATACGCGCACACACACACACTCAAAAAAATTATAAATTAACAATAAAATGTTAATAGGGATACTAACACACCCAAACAATCCACAGGATCCCTAAGAAAAAACAGGAAAGGGGCAGGCTTAAGGCCTAATCTAAAAGTGGAGGGGGAGGGATATAAGGGATAAAAGAGGGAAGGTATAAAAAAGTAATAAAGTTAAGGGTAGTTACTTAACTATTGAAAGAAATAACTAGGTAGATAAATTTACTCAAAAAGGGTGACTGAACACTCTCTAAGACTTACCAGGAGCCGGTCAAAAAACGCACCTCGCAAGTGAAAGCGGCAAATGAGATCTGGGGAGTTATTGCCTAGCATCATGGGATATAGGGTTGCCTCGAGCCGGTAAAATAAGCTCTTGAGCTTTAGTAAGTGGCCGAGTCGGAGCCGAGGATCGGCTCCAAACCCATCCAACAAGAATGAAGGCGAGATTGACAACTTAACATCGCAAATTAAAAGGTCATGCTACTAAACGCTAGGAGTCTAAACATGAAACTGCACTCATTGCAAGCATTCTTAACCCTGGAAAATGCTGACATCTGCACAGTCACAGAAACCTGGTTTAAAGCTGCGGACAACACCCCAGCTTATTCTACCATACATTCAAGATCCCAAACTAGGCAGTAAGGCCAAAGGAGGTGGAGTTTCAAAATATATTAAAGACTTGTACACCTCCAAGCTGGTCAAACAGTACGACACACAGCAGACACTCCATCTGCAGTCAACAGCAGACACTCCATCTGCAGTTAACCATTGACAAGACCCCTATACAAATCCTAGCTAGCTACTGGCCCCCCAAATCTGACTCAATATGCCAAATCCACATATCTGCACCTCTTCAAATCTACCAAGATTCAACTCTTTACCCTGATCCTGGGTGACTGACTACCCAAACACAGGAAGAACTACTCATGCCAGAACACAAATGTTCAGAGATTCCTCGATTGTCAATGCAAATGCTTTGGAACAGTTAGAGGATACCCCCACAAAAGGTGATAATATCTTGGGCTTGGAGTTAACCAACATGAGTAACCACTGCAGCATCCCTGCAGTATCATCCTCCCTGATAAGATCAGACCATAAAGCAGTCACTTTCGAAGTCACCATCTCCCCCGACCCCCTTCTAGCTAGGGTCAAACAAAAACTTATCCAAAGCTGATTACAGCCTCCTATGGGATGGTATAAACAGCTTCACAGCCCCCGCCCCTCTCTTAAGAACTGGCACCAGTATCCAAAACTATACCAAAGCACTATATGAGCATTTATATAGATGCATGGAATTAGCAGTACCAGACAGGATTAAATCATCCTCCACAAGGAAGAGTAAACCTGTCTGGTGGATATCTACAATAAACTCTATAACAAAGGAAAAAAATTGCTGTCCAGGACCAAGAAAGAGCAGGTGCCCAATTGGAAGCACTCTCTCCTTAGCCTGAACAAGCAAATAAGAGCACTAGTGAAATCCTCCAAAGCAAACTTGGGAGTCCAAATTGGCCACATCTACTAGACACAAATCATAAGGCCTTTGCCACACGTCTGCAATCTCAACGAAAGTACCCAGATCTGTTCAGAACCGGTGGTCATAGGTAGGTAACTAGGCTATTTGCCCTAGGGCCTAGCCAAATGGTACCCTTGCTTTCGCCACCCAAGAAAAATATTTTCCTGTGCCCCTGTCAAGTAGAGCCACAGAAGTGATCCCAGGGTAAATTTCCTATCTCCCATCCAATCATCAAGATTTTTCTTGAAGAGTGCTAATGAGGAGCTTTGTTTGATATAGATAGGTAGTTTGTTCCAGAGTATGGGAAGTCTCTGGGACAGGAATCTATCCCTCCAGCATGTTCTGTTTATTGTGATGACAATGTTTATATCCCTAGAGTGTGTAGCTGAGAGGGACTGGGATTTCTTTACATGGAGCATGTCCAACAGCTCTGGGTTTGACATAGCTTTGTATGTTAGGCAGAGATCGCCTCTGAGTAGGCGATATGTGACGGAGTAAAGCTGGAGTTTTTTGAGACAGTCTGCATAGGGCATCTGTTTGAGGCCGGTAATCCTCTTTGTGAGGTATTTCTGTGGCCTTTCCAGTTGTTGCAGATGTCTTGTGAGGTACATACCAAAAGGGGCGTTGCACTCTATAATGGAGCTAATGAGTGAGGAGTAGATGGGAACAATGACCTTTTTTCTTGGATGAGAAACCTTTTGTGATGAGCTGTGCCACGTAGAAGGATATCCTGACTAGTGTGTCAATGTGATTATCAAAGGAGAGACTACTGTTCACGTGTTCCAAGGTCTCCTATCACACTTTTGGTGTTAAGTAGACTACCGCCTATGTGGTAGTTCATGGGTACAGAGTTTTTACCAAAAGGGATGACTATGCACTTTTTGGCATTGAGCTTGAGGCCATGGCTTTGACACCAGGCATCTGTCTCAGTGAGGCCCTTTTGTAGGATGTCCACATAGTTAGGAGTTTTGATTATGGCTCCTAGTTTGCAGTCATCTGCGAACTTTGTTAGCCAAAGACCTTCTGTGTTAGCCTGTAGCTCAGAGAAGTAGATACCAAACAGGAGAGGACCTAGGAATGAACCCTGTGGTACGCCACTTGTTAGTCACTGGTCTGAAGTAGGATTTAGAATCTGCTACTTTCACAGTGTGGGTTCTGTCAGTGAACCAGTTGGCAACCCATCTTGTGACATAGGGATTTGTATCTAGTTTGTATCTAGTTTAGTTTAGTGAATCTATCTATAATTCCAGAGTGGGGATGGTGTCGAAAGCCTTGGCGAGATCTAGATAGACTGTGCGAACCACCTTACCCTTATCTACAGCTTTGGTCACCACTTTAAAGAAGTCCATCAGGTTTAGGAGACATGATCTACCTTTTACAAACCTGAACTGGGTAGTGTCCAGAGTTTGGAGATCACCAATGTCATTGTTGATAAGTTAGGACACCACATATAAAAATACCACAGATATAGCAAACTTGCTGGCTGACAGATGCAGCGAAAACTTCATCCCAGTGCCCCCCCCCCCCAACACACACACACCTAGTAAATCAGAACATTCTCAGTACCCGCCCCCTTTCCCTTACATTTAGGGAACAAGTCATCAAGTCATCACTGCTCTCTCAAAGACAAAAAATACAGCCTCCATGGGACTCCATAACATCAGAGGCTGTATCCTACATGAATTCAAGTAGGAACTTGCAGCACCATTAGGTGCCCTATTTAACCAAAGCCTGAGTACCAGCTTTGCCACAGCTGAGTGGAGGACAGTCACTGTCATCACTTTGCACAAAGATTGAGCTTCCACCAATCCGGGAAATTATAGCCCCATCAGCCTAACTAGCCTGATCTGCGAGGCCATGGAATAGATTGCCATGGACCTCATTAAAAAGGACATTGACAACCTCCAAACACTCAAGCCCACATAGTCTGGCTTCATCAAGGGATGGTCATGTCTGTTAAATTTGGTCAATTTTTTTCAGTCACCAATGCTGTGGACGAGGGGAAGACTGTGCACATAGCCTACCCAGACCTGGCCAAAGCCTTTGACACTATTCCCCACTTGGGCATAATAAACTCTCTGAACTAGGCATCAATCTGTATGTTACCAGATGGGTAGCTAACTGGCTCACTAATAGAACCCACAGAGTCAAAATAGGGGAAGCCACCTCAAGCAGTAGACCTGTAACGAGTGGAGTACCACAGGGTTCGGTCTTGAGGCCTCTTATTTGGGAATAACCTTTTCTGAGGTGCAGGCCAAAACCAGGAAGCTCTGACTGACCAGATTTGCAGACTACTCCAAGCTGGGCGCTGTCAAGTCCCCTAGTGATATGGACATCCTCCAAGAGGGTCTCACAAAAATAACTGGTGCCAGAAACATGGCCTCAAGCTGAATACCAAAAAATGCATCAATATCCCCCTTTGGAAAGAGTGATGTCTCCACAAATTATCAAATTAATAACGTCCTAAGCACACAACCAGTCGTGAGGGATTTGGGCACCCAGGTTGATAGCAACCTGACTTTAGACCACCATGTTGCTTCAGTTGTACGGAAAGCTTTTTACATGGCCCACCTCTTAAGTAAGGATCTCTTCATCCAAGGACAAGGAGGACACAAGTACAACGCCCTGTTCAGCATGTACTTCGCAAAACATGCACCAGCTGGAGAGACCACAGAGGTTCCTCACCAGGAGAAACCAGGGCCTCAAAAAACTACCATACACAGATACTCTAAAAGCCCTATCCTCCTACTCAGTTTCATACAGACTCCTCAGAGGTGACCTCTGTCTGGCATACAAAGTGATCTCTGACCCCGCCTGGATGGAACTGCTGCATATCCGCAAGTCAAGCTCCACTCAAGTAACTCCTGCGCATGGCCTCAACCTGGTTTGTGACATCAATAGAACTTGGTGGGACAGATGTGTGTCCCAGACACTCCCCAATTTGTGGAATAGAATCTCTCCACATCAATCAGATTACCTCTTTACCCCTTTTTAAGTGCAACCTGGATAACTGGATGGGAAACAGAAATTACATCCCTGGGATTCCACCCATGTCCCTGCTTGGCTAAACTCTTGACTAGGCTTATAAGGGCCTTAGGGGCAACAGCCTACTAACTTCCTATGATCTTATGACGTAATAACCTTTACTGAACCAGCTGTTAAAGAAAAAAAAAAAGTAGCCAAAAGATATCTACTCTCAGAAAAACTTGTGCACCGCTGGTAAAAAATTCCTCATGGTTTTCTTTCCATTGGCTAAGCATCCACTAGAAAATCTATTCCATTTTCCAACATATACATTTTCCATTAGCAGGCATTCTTGCCTCCTTCAGTACTGGCTGCACATCCTCATGAACGTGCATAAAAGGCATCAGAATTGATCATCCAGTCAGTTGGCAAGTTGTTTAACAGCACAGTGCATCGAACTCCCCCCCGGTCTTTGTGAGTAGATCCAGTCTGTGAGGAAGCTTGTGATAACTGTCCTGGCTGATTCCATAATGGAGGAGAATAAAAAGTTATGTACTCACCATAACGTTCCATCTGAGTAGGTAAACTTCATTTGTCTGCAACCTTTGGGAATCTGATCCGAGCCGGAAGTTTTCAACAACTTTAGATCCGAGATCCAAGCTCCTCCACCTACCCATAATCCCCTGCCAACCCTGACTGACCTCAGATCAAGTTTGCCCAACGGCAGAAGCTGCTAACAATGATTAATCCCAAGATAAGTGGGTAAAACCCATGGACCTGAGTATGAGAACATTTGCAAGTGAGGGGGCAGGAGGGAGGGACGGACGGTTGCAGACAAATGAAGTTTACCTACTCAGATGGAACGTTATGGTGAGTACATAACTTCTTAATCTGAAGTAGTTAACTTCATTTGCGCAGCAACCTTTGGGACAGAGTCCCCAGCTACCTGAATCTTGGGCGGCCTTCATGGAAGGATGTTCCGAAGCACTGCAGAGCCAAAGGATGCTCTCCCTCTGGAGATAATGTCCAATTTGTAGTGATTGATAAAAGTATGAGATGAAGCCCAAGTGGCTGCCGAGCAAATATCATCCAATGAAACTCTAGCTCTAAAAGCCGCAGAGGTAGACATAGATTTAGTAGAGTGGGCATGGACTCCCTGAGGTGCGGGCCTGCCCAAACTTTCGTATGCTAAAAGGATACACTGTGAAATCCATCTAGAGTCTGACTTTAGTCACAGATTTACCCAAGTTAAATTTGGCAAAGGAGACCAACAACTGGTCGGATTTCCTATGACCAGATGTCCTGTGGATGTAGAAGCGAAGTTGTCTATGCACATCCAATGAGTGTAATTTGTATTCCCCTTTGTTATGGTAGTTAGGAAAAAAGACCGGCAAGTTGATGGACTGGTTAATATTGGACTCAGAGGCAACCTTGGGAAGAAAGGAGGGATTGGTCCTGAGGTAAACTCTAGTCTTGTGAAAGGTCAAGTATGGGGGTTTTACACAGAGGGCCTGTAATTCAGAGACCCTTCGAGCAGAGGTGATGGCGACAAGAAAAGCAGTTTTCCATGACAAGAATTTAAGATCTATGGAAGCTGCAGGCTCAAAACGGGGGAGCTGTCAAGGCCTGAAGCACCAGCGTTAAATCCCAAGGTGGGACTACATCCTTCATTGGGGGGGTCTGAGCAGAAAGGTGCCCTTCAAAAAGGTCTTACACAATTTCGTGGTGATCAAAGGGCCCAATTAGTTTCCAACGTGGTAATGAGAGATAGCTGCTAGTTGGACCTTGACTGTGGAGGAACTAGCCCCCTGATGAAACAGTCCTGACAGAAAGTCTAATACAGCGGGCAAAGGAGCTGTAAAAGGATCCAAATTTTTGCGTTCCGCCCAAATGGAGAAACGTTTCCATTTGCTGCTATAAATCTTTCTAGTAGAAGGCTTGTGAGCTGCTACTAGAATTGTTTTAACTGGGGAAGAGATATCGGGAGTCCTAGCTATGAGTGGAACTGGAGCAGCCAAGCTGTGAGCTTGAGATTGTCCAGATTCGGGACTGGGAGATCTAGGGGGTGGGATATTAGATCCGGACGGGGATCCAAAACCCAAGGAGGATTCACCAGATAAGACCAAAGGTAAGGGAACCAAATCTGACGAGGCCAAAACGGGGCAATGAGGATAATCCTGCTCCCCAACCGACTGGCTTTCTGCAGAAACTTCAGCATCAGAAGAAGAGGAGGGTAAGCATAAAAAAGACCGGGAGGCCAAGCATGCACCAGAGCGTCTCTCGGGGGTTCCCCGGAGGGGGAAATGAGAGCGAAGTAGTCGGAACATTTTGTGTTCGAGGGAGAGGCAGAGAGATCACAACAGGATTGTCCCCATTTGGCGAAGATCCGATTCGCTATCTTGGGATTCAGAGACCACTCTTATGGTAACAGGATGGTGCGACTTAGTTTGTCCGCTAGAATGTTGGACCGTCCCGGAATGTGCGTTGCTATGAGAAAGTGGTTGGTGGAGATAGCCCATTCCCACACCCTCATGGCCTCTCGACAGAGTGGGTAAGACCCGGTTCCCCCCGGTTTGTTGATGTACCAGACAACCGACATGTTGTCCGTCTGAATCGCAATCGTTCCTACAGGAAGAAGGTCCTGAAGTGCTTGCAACGCTAACAGCACTGCCCTCATCTCTAGGACGTTGATATGCAGTGAGGTCTCCGTGAGTTCCCACGTGCCTTGGACTGTCCTGCCCGAACAATGCGCCCCCCACCAGAGGCGGGAGGCGTCCGTGGTCACCGTGGCTAGTGGAGGGGTCGTAGAAAAGGGGCGTCCTTGCTGGAGGTCCGGAGATTGGAGCCACCATAGGAGGGCCCTCTTGCAGGCCCTGCTGAGGGGAACGGGATGGCTCAGAGGATAGTGAAGAAAGGACCACTGGACCTGGAGGGTCCATTGTAAGACCCTCATTTTCAAACGTGCCATTGGCAATAGGTTGATCGCTGCCGCCATTGAGCCAAGAGCCCTCAGGACCAATTCCGCCGGGGGAGCTGGAGATTGCAGAATGGCCTGCAAATGTAGTCTCAGGGATAGTAGTCGGTCTGTGGTCAAGAAAGCTAGCAGCTTGTTTGTGTCCAGTCTGGCCCCTATGAAGTCTATAGTCTGAGTCGGAGTAAGAGACGACTTCTCTATGTTGATAGTGATCCCCAGCCGGGGAGCTAAACGAAGAAAGTAGTTTCTGGCTGCACAGAGTAGATGCCTTGTCGGGGCGGTCAGGAGCCAGTCGTCCACATACGGGAAGACCTGAATTCCCTGGAGCCTCAGGTGGGCCACTATCACTGCTATCACTTTGGTGAACACCCTGGGGGTTGTGGTGAGACCAAAGGGGAGGACCCGGAATTGGAAATGACTGGCTCCCAGCCGGAAGCGGAGGAACCTCCTGGATTGCCTGTCCATCAGGATGTGGTAGCACGCATCCTTGAGGTCTATAGAGTACATCCAATCGTTCTCCCGCAAAAGAGGGAGGATGGATTGAAGAGTGACCATGCGGAACTTCTCTTTGGTTACTGACAGGTTCAGGGAAGAGAGAGGTCGAGGATCGGTCTTACGTCCCCCGTCTTTTTTGGCACCAAGAAGAACCTGGAGTAAAACCCGGACCCGCACTGGTCTGGGGGGACGTGTTGGATGGCTCTTTTTTGCAGCAAGTGTTGGATTTCCATTGCTGCGGCCTCCCTCTGATTGGGTGGGACATTAGGAAGGTATCTGGGGCTGTGTAGGTAACGAGAAAAGGGAATTTGGTATCCTCTGGATATGATGCGAAGCACCCAGCGGTCTGTCGTGATGGACTCCCAAGCTGCTGGGTGCTTCGAGAAACGCCCCCCCGACTGCCTCCAGAGTGGAGCAGTCGGGCAACCCCTCAGGGGTGTTGCGTGGGTTGGTCCGAGAAGGGTTCTCTGGATCCAAAGTTCCTTGGGCCCCCTCTGCCTCTAGGGCGGCATCCTCCCTGCCCTCCTCTTCCGCGGAAGGGCTGGGAGTCTGAAGCGGGACCGGACTGTTGCGACTTCCGGAACCACATCTTCTTCTGTCCCTTTTGGTTCTTAGAAAAAGGACCTCTGAGGAGCAGAGAAGCGGACTCCGACGGCAGACGTCTTCCCGTCCTTTTCGCTCTGGACCAAGGTATCTCGCACGGTTTTGCCGAAGAGGGCAGAGCCATCAAAAGGGGCATTAGCGAACGACGCCTTAAAGGGTTCCGCAAAATCACAGTGCCGGAGCCAGGCCTGACGTCTCATAACGAGGCCCGCTCCGCCGGCTCTAGCGGCTCCTTCTGTGACATGAGACAGAAGCCGCATAGAGGTGTTAGATATGGATCGTAGAGTGGCCATCCGGGTGGATTGCAATTGTTTGTCCTCCTCCGACATGGACTCTGGGGGGGGGGGGTGACGCAGCGTACTCTTTGATAAGGTCCCACTGCAGTCGGAGCACATGTGCCATGTAGTTCAGCGACCTCACCAAGAAGGTAGCCGAACTAAACACCCGCTTCCCTAGGCGGTCCATCGACCGAGACTCCATACTCGGGGGATGAACCGAGGGACTCTGAGCAAGTTCCCTCTTGGTGGCCGCTGCCACCAACATGGCATCTACAGGGGGACCCTTACTCCAGTGGGACTTGTCAGAGGGTGGGCTAAGGATCTTGTCCGGGCGCTTGGGGACTGGCTCCACAGTGTCCAGCTCCTTCCACGCCCTGGTAGTGATCAAGTCTACCAGGGGGTCGGCCGGAGGGGACACCCAAGAGGTAGACGGGCCTGCTTCAAACGCCTCCAGGAACACGGATTCGTCCGAGGTAGGCTTTGGGGCAGACCACCCCCTCTTTATTCTGAGCATCTCCATGATGTCACCAAATGAGACATCTTCGGGGGGGTGATCTTGGGGAGCCTTCCTCCAAATCAGTGTCCTCAGTCAAGGACTCTGGGGAGTCCAGGTGCCTACTCTTGCACCTTCGCTTGTGAGGAACCTCCTCGGGGGGGCTGTCTGAGGTAGTCTCACCAGCAACGTCTTGTTCCAATGGAACTACCTGGGACGTCAAAGCAGGCTGTCCCTGGGGCCGGGTGATGGAAGTCGGGCCCAACTGAGGAGTGCAGGGTGGAGCCGTGGCAAGGGTCGGGGGCCTGGAATCCCTCGACAGGACCCTCACCACCACGTCGAATGCCGAGGGGGAGCCGCTCTCTCTGTGATCCAAAAGCAGACTCTCCCTCGGATCCGACGGACGGATCGGGGCTGGCGCCGAAGCGATCGGATCCGACGGACCAGCATGCTCCAACCCAGACGGAGCCGAAGGCATACCGATACCGCCGGATCCGAAGCTCAGCCCTCGGCTCAGAGAGCTCAGATCCGAAGAAAATGGACCAGACAGACTCAAGGAAGTGCCGGTGAAGTACCCGAGACTATCAGCGCCGACACACCCCTGGCTCCAAGGCTGCCCGGCTCCGAAGACTCCGAACCCGGGAAACGGGACGGAGAAGGAGCTATCGGGGCAAAGAAGGGGGTCGAGCCTCTTCCCCCCCCGGAGGGGGGGGCAGGAGGACTACCATCTGCAGTTGGGCCTGGACGAATATTCTCATCATCCGGTCCAAATCTGCATCTGTGAGACTTCTAGTGGATCTCGACAAGGCCACCGAGGCGGGGCAGGAGTGTCGCCTCAATTACCTCAAAGGAGATCGGTCTCCTCCTCCTCAGGACCTGGTGAGAAGCACGGGGACCGGATCCGAGAAGGAGACCCTGAAGACCTGGAGGGAGAAGACCGCTTAACCGGGAGGGCCGAAGCTGACACCTCGGCCCGCCGCTTGTGATGCTTCTCCCTCCTCCTTTCTTTCCTGGCCTCCCTCTCCTCCGGGCCTAATGCGGGAGGTTGAGTCCCAGCCGGGGGGAGGGAAGCAGGAGTGGCAGCCGCCGCAGCGGGAGCCACAGAAGGACCGGAGGTAGAAGCATAGTCCGGGGGCAAAAGACCCGCCAGAATCAGCTTGGACCTCCGGTCCTTGAGTGCCCTGGGGTTGAACACTGCACAAATGGTACAACCAGAGGACAGGTGTTCAACCCCAAGGTGGAAGACACACCGAGGGTGGCCATCCGCTGGGGACAGCTTATGGCCACACTCGGTGCACTCAGAAAACATTATCTTTGGGGCCTCAGACATACCTAAGAAAGTAACTCACACACACTAGGCCCCAAGCACACACACACAACCCTGACGGAACCACGAGGAAGGGGGAGGTTAAATAGAAATAAAATAATTTAAACTAAGAGAGCTTTTAGACAGAAAGGTGGAGCTAAACACACTCGCACACCAAAGGTTAAAGAAAAATGTTATAAAAGTAAAATTTCTCTCACAAAGATAACGAGAACGCCTAGAAACTCTGGATCAAGCTGCTGAACTAAACCGCGGCAAACTAGATCTGAGGTCAGTCAGGGTTGGCAGGGGATTATGGGTAGGGGGAGGAGCTTGGAGCTCGGATCTAAAGCGGCTGAAAATTGCCGGCTCGGATCTGAGGTCAGATCCGATTCCCAAAGGTTGCTGCACAAATGAAGTTAACTACTTCAGATCCAGTTTTGCTTGAGCAAGAAGGGAATAACCACAGTGATTTTCGGTGAGTCTGAAATTTCAGAATTACCCTGGAAATCATTGCAATGGGGGGGAAATGCATTCTAGAACATCCTGGATCATTGGGAATGAAACATCATCTGTTCTCCAGGACTGCTTGAAGTAGTCTTGAAAACAAACTGTTAGTCAGTTTTGAAAGGAGGTGAACAGATCTACCACAGCTGTTCCCCCACATGTGGATAAATTCCCTGAAAGGCTTCTTCATTGAGTTTCCACTCTTAGAGGTCTGCCAGTATGTTCTGTTCTAACTGTACACAAGATGCTTTAAGCATTAAGGAGTGCTTAAGGAGCCAACTCCCAAGCCATCATTGCCTGACAGCACAGGTGGCACAACTTGGTACCACCCTGTTTACAGGCCACACAACTGTGGTATTGTCTGTAGTCTGGAGAGGACCTGCTCCCAAAGACAATGTAGAGACTACATGGCATGAATTAAAAGCTAAAATGTCTGATATCAATGTGCTTTGGTCTGTCTGAACTGTCCCACAGCCCCTGCATGTTTATCTCCCTTTGAAATTGCTCCCAAAACAAAATCAGAGGAATTTGTTAATGCATATTGCACTAAGATGGGAGGAGAAAAAGGGAGAACAGGAGTGTGAGCCATCTGATCTGCAATGCAGTTCTGACTTTATAAAGCCCAAGACTGGATTTCGGAACTTCAAGAGATGAGAAATTGGACCCACATGTTTTTGAGGTACCAATGAATTTTTCATATGTAGCCTGGCAAAGGGAATCATGGGAATCATAAAAGCCATGAAGCCTAGTAACCTGACAAATTTTATGGTGGTAGCTTCAGACTGGCAAGAAAAGTTCAGCAAGACCTCCAGATACAAAACCCATCCTTTAA
This sequence comes from Protopterus annectens, assembly GCF_019279795.1. NCBI lineage: Eukaryota > Metazoa > Chordata > Ceratodontiformes > Protopteridae > Protopterus > Protopterus annectens. The sequence goes on along the minus strand of NC_056726.1, from coordinate 780,132,055 downwards.
GGTAGAAAAGCCTTTTGCAACACAGCGTCCATAAGGCAACCTAGAAAACAATCCTGTGTGACAGAGTGAGGGAGGATTTCTGCATCTGGAAACCCAGATGGCTTAGAAAAGATGCCTTTATTAAGGACTCCTGACAACAGGGAAAAGACTCTGCGCACAAGCAAGTCAGTCATCTAAATTAAGAAAATGTGGATTCCCTGCATTTTGCAGTGGGCAACTACCGGGGCTAGGTACTTTGTAAACACACTTGGTGCAGTGCATAGCCCAAAGGGTAATGCACAGAACTGGTAATGTGACCCAGACGCACAAACTTTGAAAACTCTTAAAATTCCTTTGTTACTGTAGTGTTATGGTAAGGATCTGTGATGTAAAAGATAAGCATTACACTCCGATATGGGACCAGGGTTAACACTGTTTGAAGGAACATAATGAATTCTGGAAGCTTCACAATAGATTTTAATCCTACGTGACTTCTGAGATTTTTCAGCGGGTAATGTCTTTGCATGGCCCAGGTCTGCTGCTAATAATAGCGGCAGTGAAGTTAGACCTACACACTTAACTCGTGAAACTACTACTGTTTCAACTACTGTAACAGCTTCCGCTAATAGCTCTTCAGAGGTAAGGGCTTTTGGTGGTAATGACGGTTGGAATGAGGATGCTATGGCCGCTACAACCTCTACCTCTGTTACTTCTGCTGACTTTATGGGACTGCCATCCCTTTCAACTCCTGGACAAACACCACCGCCAAACCAATTGGGCTTTCATGCTGCAGTGACTGTAGATATGGGAGTGAGGTCAAAAACTATGGCTCCCTTAAATTTGAACAGTTTTTTACCTCTACCCACAAAGATTCAGGCAAGGTCACCAATCAGAGGGTCCAACTGGGGGTCGACGGAAGAGGAAGCTCTCTGGAGACAACAGTATGGATCGACAAACCAGAAAGTGAATGGACTAGTGTTTAACTTGTCTAATTACACCCTTACTACAGCAAAATGTACTTTATTGAAAAGAGGTCTCTCCAACATTCCTTCCACAGGTACTAATTTAACAGATCTATTTTTAGATCTTAGACTTTTTGGCAGGAATTTAGCTTTAAAGCTTATGTATTCTAATGTTCATTCTATGAATACTAAATACTGAGATTGGTCCTAGGCTAAGAAGAAAGTGTTTTTTGTCCAGTTATTCCAACATATGTTAAATGTTTTCTCAAACTATGAGAGTATGATTTTTATAATTTGTTTTCTAATGGGGGTAGAGTCAAAAATTCTTACTTTAACATGCCTAATGATGAACGTAGGGCGCTTTTTTTGCTACAAACAAATAATACCCTGGCTATTAGACCTGCAGACAAGGGTGGGGGTATTGTTGTGCTAGATTTTTCTAGTTATGTTGAACTATTAGAAGAATTTGGGATAACCTGTATGATCTCCTAATGTGTAGACAGATCAATTTTGAACTCTATTCCTATCTATGTGTTGAACATCCTCTGGTTCCTTTAATCAAAGGCTTGCCTAAGACACACAAGTCTTTGACATCTTCCCCTATGAGACCGATTGTATCTGGCAGTGGCTGGGTGACTGAGACCATGTCGATTTACGTGGAGTAAAAGCTAAGTCCATTAGTCAAAATGATTCCTACTATATTGAAAGATACTCTTCAACTCTTCGATGATATTGAGATTTACAATAGTAATTCTATTTGCCCGAAATGTATCTTGGTTACTCTAGATGTTAAAAACTTGTTTACCTCTATTACCAATGACTTTGGCCTTGAAGCTGTTAGAGAGATTCTCACTGGCTGTGATCACATGTCCAATGAAGAAACTATGCTTATTACTACGCTTCTTGATATGGTGTTGACTAACATCTTTATTTTCAATGGGCAAATGCATCTGCAGCGTTGGGGTGTCGCCATGGGCACCCCTTGTGCGATCTCCTACGCTAATCTTGCCATGTATCATTGGGAGAAGGCTTTCTTATTTGACCATCCTGGATTTCTTAACATCTCTCTCTATAGACGTTTTGTCAATGACATTCTATTTTTATGGAGAGCTGATGAATTGAGCTTAAATGATTTTGTTGCATATTTAAACTCCACTACTTATTTTCTTGAGTTTAGTAGGACGACTTCTTGTATTTCTGTAGATTTTCTAGATGTCACCATAGGTCAAGACCCTGCTGGATTATTAACTACTAGATTGTACCGAAAACCCTGTTGGATGAATGCTTTATTGCATTTCAACAGTATGCATCCTAGAATGATTTTTTTCAAACATAGTTAAGGGCCAATACTACAGACTGAAGAGAATCTGTAGAGATCCAGAAGACCCAACACTACAGTTAGAGGAGTTAGATAAGCTATTCTTGGAGAGAGGCTATAAGAGATCCATTTTGGTAAATATTAGAGAAGAAGTAATGGGGAGGAGTGCTCCTAAAACACGGAATCAGATACACTGTAATAATGGCAATAGACTTCACTTTGTGACTACTTGTACAGGAGACATTGGTCGTGTAGTGGAAACAGTGAAGCACAATTGGCATGCTTTGCTATTGGATCCAGCCACTGCCAGATTTGTAGGAAATTTTCCGCGTTCCACGTATAGAAATAATAATAATCTGAAATGCATTTTATGTAAAGATGTAATGGGGTGTTCTAATAGGAACCAGGAGTTAGACAGAGATTTGACCCCTGTAATTTTTCCATGTAATCATTGTAGGATGTGCAGTGTTATAACTACTACAAAGAATTTTGATAATCCTGTCTTGAAGTTCAGGTTTGTCCCTAGGTTTGTTATCACTTATAATAGTGTAAATTTGGTCTATCTTGCTTCTTGTGATTGCTGTACCTGTTTTTACGTAGGCAAGACTACACAAAGGTTGAGACAGAATTTATAATCACCTGTATGATATCAGGAACCAGAATCAACAAAACGCATTAGCTAAACATATAGTTAGTTTCAATACTCATAAGTTTAGCTTTAGAGTTCTACAACTAGTGCCTATTAATATGAGAGGGAGCAAGGCAACTTAAATAGTCAAATAGAACTGGTGGAAGTCAAATGGATTTTCAGACTTCGTGCTCATATTTTTCCAGGGCTTAATAATCATGTTAGTTTAAAACCAGCCCTGGAAGCACGCCCTCTAAAATAAAATAAAATAAAATATACAATTGAATGGAACAATAAAATAGAAGAAAATGTGAAATAGATAGCCATAGTGGAATTAAAACAACACCATAAAATAAATAACACAGAATAGATTATATGTTATAATGGTATACAGATTCCTTTGCTGCTGTTTTTAATATTTTATTTGATTTTATTTTGTGCTTACTTATTTACATGATGCACATTTAGACATTCTAATTTTATATTTGTATGTTTTATGTCTTTGATAATGTTGCTTATATATATATATATATATATATATATATATATATATATATATATATACACACACACACATATATATATATATATACACACACACACATATATATATATATATATATATATATATATACACACGCATATATATATATATATATATATATATATATATATATATATATATATACACACACACACACATATATATATATATATATATATATATACACACACACATATATATATATATATATATATATACACACATATATGTATACAGATTCCTTTGCTGCTGTTTTTAATATTTTATTTGATTTTATTTTG
>NC_056726.1:780118421-780127843 GCF_019279795.1 Protopterus annectens | reverse complement strand
TGGGCAAGGTTTCACCAAAAGAGTAATCATCTGTAGGGGAAGAAGAGGGACTGGAGTCCTCTGCATCAGAATCCCCATAGGTAGACAAGGGCAACTCCTGATCATCAGAGAAAACAAATTTCAGAATCCTGATTAGAAGAATCAGAAGGAAAACCAGTTCTAGGTCTCTTAGAGGGAGAAGGTTGACTTCCCCTGATTAGAGTAATAAGGTCTTCAGCCATTCTTATTAGTTTTTTAGGCATAGGGGCCTGACCATGCAGTCTGGGCGTCTGTTTTCTAGGCATGGATCGAGTTTTAGGCCTTGAATAAGAAGATGGCATCAGTTTAATATGCAAGTCAGTAGGACTGACTACACCCTCAGAAGCTGGTGCCTGCACAGCAGCTCCAGACCCATCCAAGGTAGAGACATGCGCAGGTTCCACAGTCGAAGCATCTTGTGGCATACCAGACTCTGAATGGGTCTCAGTAGAGGCCTTCGAATCTGAAGTAGTGGGTTATCAGGGGCTGCGATAGCACCTCAGAGTATTGGCGACTAGCTTAGGAGAAGCACTGTCGGCAGCTTTGGACCTATGCTGTGTCTCTGTCTTTATCTTTGCATTTTTTCAGAATGTTGGTAGTCGGGTGGCTTACCGAAGCCATTTCTGGATAATTGAACACAGTACCAAAATATTTAGATGCAAAAATGAACCGACAACGAATAGTTCGAGGTTTGAATAAGGCACAAAAACCGACAAGGTACGTCGTGGTCTGGGCCTAAGCAAGGAATGCAGTACGAATTAAAATCTTTATGAAGGTATTTGCTTTCCACAAGAAATACAATTGTTAACTTTTACTGACATCGGTTTAGAGCAAGAAAAAGGATCCCCAACGGGGTACTTAGCTTAGTTGAAGACTTCAGATCTGAAACTTGTAAACGAAAATTTCAAGAGTCTGCCGACCGGCACTTGCAAACTGCTTCTGCTTTGGGCACCGCACTGCAAGAAAGACAGACATAATGGTGTCGGTTGCATGCTTTATACCCAGACTACCTGACGTCATGGAAGATGAGACAGCAACCGAAGCAGGACCCAAGACTTTTGATAATCAAGCTGATTGAGGGCTACCTGCAAGCAGATAACCCAAATGTAATGACTGCAACAGTGAAACACGAAGAACATCAGTCTGGAGTAGAAACCCTGTCCCCTTTGTTCTACTGGAACAGGTTGAATAGCCCTGATATGGAGAAGGGAAAGTATTTGCTTTTGAGCCTCTACACACTGGTTTGGAGGAAGGCCTGGCAACCCGCTTGGCGTTGGCAGTGAGTGGAAGGAGAACCTGTACCCCTGGGATACAATGTTTAGAACCCATCGGTCCAGAGTAATGGACATCCATTTTTTTGCATGAAGGGCGAGTTTTCCTCCTAGGGCTGCAAATACTTGGGCATGGCTGAGAAGGATAATTGGAAAATCATTGTGAACTTTTTCCATACAGGGGTGGCTTACCACTACCTGTTTTTGAGATGGAACACTCCATTGTTTAGATCTCTGCATACCCTGCGACTGTAGTCTTGGTGGTCTGTTTCCCCTGGGTTTGGACTGAGAAGGCCTGGGAGGGACTGGAAAGGACCAGTTTTTTGTAGGCCAATGCCTACTGAATCTAGGTGGCTGCACCTGTAAGAAATCTTTGACAGTTTGCATAGATTTAGCTTTTTCTTCCATCTAGCTTTTTCTTCCATCTTTTTTTAAGAACTGCTACTGCTTTTGTGCCAAACAAACAATCCTGATTTAATGGAGCACCTGATAATTTTGCTTTGACATGGTCTGGCAAGACTTGTTCCTTCAGCCAAGCATGCCTTCTCAGTGCAGACCCAGTGACAGCAGCCCTGCAAGATGCTTCTAAGGCATCAAACCGACACTGCAAAGTATGTTTACTAACTTGGTTTGCAGAACGCATTAACTCTTGTAAATCTTTATTTTCTGCACAATCTGGAAGTAACACCATTTTTTGTTTAATCAGTTCCATAATATGTTGCTGGTACTTCAACATATGAAAATGGCAATTCAAAGCCCCGATGGCAAGAGCTGCAGAGGTATATACCTTCTTACCCCATCTGTCTAAAGCTCTAGAATCCCTGTCTGAAGGGGTAGGGTTTTTGGCTGTAGTAGCCTTAATGCCTTTAGGTCCCTGGTTAATGGTCTTTGGATCCACAGTAGGATTCTTGAAGAGAAATTTGTGAGAGTCAAGCACTCTGTAGTACCGGTCAGGTTTTCTAGGAGCTGGTGGTAAAGTGTCAGGAGTAAGACTGGATTCCATGAAGCCATCATCTACAAATATCCAGGACAGGGGGTATAGCTAGATACCTGTGCGGAAGTAAATCTAAAAATTCCCCCCCCAAGTCTCTTGTTGGACTGAGGATAGTCCTGGCATTCCCAGCAGAAATGCTCTCTTAAGGTATGCAAGGTTTCACCAAAAAAAAAAAAAAAAAATCCTCTGGAGGGGAGGCAAAGGGAATGGATTCCTCTGCATCTGAATCCTCATAAGTAAATAAGGGTATGTCCTGCTAATGAGAAGGGTCAGAATCATCGAACTCCTGGTCTGTAGAATCAGAAGGAAACTCAATTCTTTGTCTTAGCAGGGGAAGGCCGACTTCCCCTAATTAGAGTGACAAGGTCTTCAGCCATTCTAAGCATTTGTTTTTGTGGCATGGGAGCTTGAGCATGCACTTTGGACGTCAGTTTTCTAGGTGTAGTGTGGACTCTGGGCCTGAGAAACTCGGTAGTTTTAGTTAAAAATGAAGTTGTCGGTTTAATACGAATATCGGTAGGTCGGAATACACCCTCAGAAGCTGGTGCCTGCACAGCGGCTCCGGACCCATCCAAGGTAGAGACATCCGCAGGTTCCATAGTGGAAGAAGCATCGAATGGGTCTCAGCAGTGGCCTGCAAATCTGTAAAAGCAGGCATCAGGGGCTGCAAAGGCACCTCACAGAGTACCGGCGGACTGGCGATTAGCTTAACGGAAGCTTCGTCTGCAGTTTTTGACCTATGCAGTCTGTCTCTGTCTTTGCACTTTTTCGGAAGATCGGTAGTCAGATGGTTTATTGAAGCCATTTCAGAACACGGAGAAAGAGAGAGAAAGAATTTAACTACAATAAAATCCCAACGAATGGCTCTGGCGTTAAACAAGGCACAAAACTGACAGTGAGGGACGTCGTGGTCTGGGCCTAAACAGTTGACTCAGTAAGAATGAAAATCTCTGAGGTATTTGCTTTCCACAGGCAAGGCAATTGTTAACTTTTTCTAACATTGGTTAGAGCAAGAAAAAAAGAATCCCCAGTGGGGTACTTAGCTTTAGAAGACTTCAGGTTTGCAACTCAAAAAACAAAATTTTCAGGTAGCGGCCGACCGGCACTTGAAAACTGCTTCTGCTTCGGGCTCCTTCTCGGCAAGAAAGGCTGATGTAATGGCATCGGCTGCATATAGCCAACGACCTGACGTCATGGAAGAGGCGACAGCATCCGACGCAGAAATCCCAAGACTCTGCCTGCAGGTAGCCCTCAGTCGGCCCGAATACCAGATAACCCAAGTGTGATGACTGCAACAGTGAAACACAAAGAACATCCACTGGAACATCTACTGAAAATGGATCTGGACTCGAGAAAGACATCAAATTGAAAATAATATCAATTTGGATAAGTAAGATTTCCTAGTAGAGGGTTTCCTGGCCTCCTGCAGAACCCTAAGCACGTCCTCTGAAAAAAGGTTTGTGAAAGGAATCAAAAAAGTTTTATCACCCATAAAGTCAGCTGTAAGACTGACAGATACGGCTGAAGTAGAGATCCCTTGTCCAGTTTGAGGAGGTCCACTGTGAAATAACTTGTGATGAATGCCCTTGGTTAAATGCAGAAGAGGGAACCCATGAAGTCTTGGCCAAAAGGGAGTCACCAGCAAGATTTCTGGCTGGTCATGCTGAATTTTGAGCAGGACTTTTCGAATGAGAGGAAATGGGGAGAATGCATAGAGAAACATCCCCTTCCATGAGAAAGAGGGCATCCACCTTCCAAACCAGAGGATGTGGGACTCTGGCATAAAATAGGAGGAAGTTGTCTGTTCATAGGGAAGGCAAAAATATCCAGTAGAGGAGTACCCCGCTGATGGACAGAGTCCATAAACACATCCCTGTAAAGCATTCATTCATGGGACTGAGTCACAGACCTGCTTAGTGCGTCTTCCACAATATTTTGAGTGGATGAGATGTAAACCGCTTGAAGAGTCGCATTGTACTAAACTGCCAAATCGCATGCTAACCTGCAAAGAAGGTAAGACTCTGCCCCCCCCCACCCCACCCCTGCTTGTTGACATATCAAAGGACTGTGGTGTCGTCTGTAAACACTTTCAGAAGGCATGAATGAAAGAGAAGATGAAAAACCTGGAGAGCTAAAATAAGAGCCCTCATTTCCTTGATAATAATATGCTATTCCCTTTGTGAAACTGACCAAAGGCTCTGCACCTTTTCTGATGCACAAATAGTCCCCCAGCCTGAGGCATCTGTGAACAACTCGAGCTGGCTGGGGCAGATGAAGAGGAAGTCCTGGATTCAAACAAAATTGTTGAATCCACCAAAGGAGCTTGGATTTTAAGCATGGGAGAAGAGGGATCACTAACTCCAGAGTGTGTGCATGTTGCATACAAAGCTATTTTAGGTACCACTGAAATTTCCTCATGTGGAGTTTTGCAAGGGGCAGCATAGGTACTGTGGATGCCACAAACCCTAGAAGTCTCAAACTCCCTGGCTATAATGGAGGGAATAGTTAGAAGGCTTTCGAAAAAGGACGAGGGGGACAGAATTTTTTCTGGAAGAAAAGCCATCATGAGGTCTGAACTGAACCTGCACCCTAGAAAGATATGATCTTGTGACGGGGAAATAAGTTTGTTTTGAAATTTATGGTGAACCCCACACTATACGGGAGAGAAATGGCAAACTGTAGATTTTGAATAAACTGTTCTGACTGAGGAGGCAGAAAAAAAAAAACTCATCCAGGTATGGGTATACCTGAATTCCCCTGACCATGAGGAAAGCAATCACCCTGGCCAAACACTTTATAAATACCATTGGGGCAGTTGAAAATCCAAAAGCAAGGCACAGCACTGAAAGTGCAAACAAGACAGAGAAATGTAAATATTTCCTGTAAAGAGGATGACTAGATATGTGAAAGTAGGCATCCCTGATGTCTACAGAAACCATGCAAGATTGAGGAGGAATCCAAGGAAAAGTCGGGTAAAAGCCAGCTTGTGGAAATTGGGTACTTTTAGGAAAGTGCTCAAGTGGGATATGTCCGGAATTGGTCTCCAAGGACCATCCTTTTTGGGGACAAGAAACATTCTTGAGTACAACCCCTGCCTTTCTGGTCCATTGGCACATATTGAATTGTGTCTTGAGAAAATAATTCCCTTAGGACCTGTGGAAACAAAGTCAACTGGTTTGTAGGGGCTGTAGAACACCCATGAAAGGAGGAAGATTTTTTTTCTAAGTCATAAAATAGCCTTGTTGGACAATAGAAAGAACCCAAGAATCCTGAGTTATACTTGCCCAAGCTGGAAAAGAAAGGGACAGACTAACAGATACAGAAGTAAGATTTGGAAGACGTTGGTAGTCACAGTACTTGACCTGGCTGGAAAGGGCTGCTGGGATGAAGGGCGAGAACCAGTAGTCAGACTGTGGAGGTTTTCTTGCAGTCTTTTTCAATCTGGAAGAGGAGGAAGATGGGCACATTTGTCTCCTGACAAAGTCTTGGTGGGAAAATTTCTGTGGAATTTTGGAACAGGGGACACAAAAGGCGCTTCAAATCTTTAACTTCCTTTCCCTTCTGACTTGAATAAACCTGCAGCTGCAGAACCAAAAAGAGCAGAGTTATCTAGAGGTGCATCCATCAATTTTGCTTTGATGTCATCTAGCAAAAGCTGAAGTCTCAACCAAAAGTGCCTTCAAAGGACAGAACCAGAAGCAGCTGCTCCAGAGGATGTTTCAATTGCAATATAACTGCATTTAAAAGAGTGTCTCGCCACTGGTGAAGAAGCAGATAGAGACGCAACCTGATTTTTTAGGTCAGAGTCTGGAAGATGCGAAAGAGCACGAGAAGCCTGTGAAAGCAGGGCCAATGAATACCTGGACATGTATTTGATAGTTTTATAGCTCTGACAGCCAAAGTGGAAGCAGTATAAACTTTCTTATCAAGTCTTTACATAATTTTATCCTCCTTCTCTAAAAGGAGCAGCTTTGAAGAAAGTGACAACTGAAAAAAAATGTCTGAAACAATGGATACTACAGCTGAATCAATTGAAGGAGACACAGGAATTTGCAGTCATCAGGCACCTTGTAGAACCTGTCTGGCCCTACAGAATGCTCTTCTACAGGGGAATCTGCCCAATTGGACTCCTCTGGAGAAGTATATTCTATAGGGGAAGTAATCTGTGTAGAGTATGCAAAGAAATCCTCAGAGAAAGAATCATCAGGTAATTCTTGTTCTCTAACCCTTTTAACAGGACAGAATGTGAAAGAAGACAAACCGTAACGAAAAGCTTCAAAGAGATCAAAGCCTTAAGCCCCCTTAATTGCAAATTCAGATATGCAGTCTGATGTGGTGTATGGATTTGCGTGGAGTGTAAGGTAAGTGACTGTTTAAGGGTTTTGGGTGGGAGTTTGAGTACGTGTTAGATTGTTAATAAGTTGTACGTTTGGGTTAGGGTAGGTAGGTTAACGTACGAGTGTGTAATTGTTGGATGTGTTGGTATTTGTGTGTGATGTGTGAGGGACTGTGGAATGTGAGTGTGTTCTGTTACTCTTTGTGCGATCTCTGAGTTAGTATATATAAGCAGGGGGTGTGGGGGGTGCAGGGGGGCTTGCCCCCCTGCATTTGTGCAGTGTAAGAGGTTCAGGTTCTCCTGTTCGATTCACGGCTGGAGTGCCTTCTGTGTGGAATCTGCATGTCCTCCCCGTGGTAGAGTGGCCTCCGAAAGACATGCGTGAATGGGCGTCGGGCTTGCAACTCGGCACCATAAAAAAATCTACTGACAATCATTAGCGGACCGGAGTTCCGCTGTGGTGACCCCTTACCGGGAAAAGCCGAAAAGACAAACAAATATACTTGGGATCTCAATTTCATTCTAGAAAAGCTGACCTTGCCTCCTTTTGAGCCAGCTGCCTCAACAGATTTGCAATATTTGTCCTGGAAAACAGCTTTCCTTCTGGCTATCACCTCAGCTCATAGGGTATCGGAACTACAAGCCCTCATGGCTGTGCAGCCTTTTATCATCTTCCATCAGGACAGAGTTTCCTTACGAACCAACCCGTCCTTTATGCCAAAGGTGGTATCCAGGGTAGCTTTGAATCAGGCTATTCACTTACCTACCTTTACCTAATCCTCAAAACAAAGGGAGACTACTACATTCCTTGGACATCCACAGACAGCTGCGTTATTATTTGGACAGAACAAAGCCTTTCAGAAAATCAGAACAGCTCTTTGTGTCCTATGCTATAGGAGCTCAAGGGAAGCCAATTTCCAAACAGACAATCTCAAAATGGATAGCCCACTGCATACGCTTTTGTTATTCTTTTCATGGTAAAACTGTACCTGCAGGCATCAGATCTCACTCCACAAGGGCCACAGCTACCTCCACAGCTGCAGTCATAACAGATGGGTTGAATCCCAAAGCTAAGAAAGGGGTGGTAGGCACTAGGTGGAACTAGGAGGAGCCAGGATGCCCTGCAAGACTGCAGTGGCAAAGCCTGCTCTAGTTTTGGAGTATAATGGTAGGTGGTAGTGCTTGGAGAAGGTATGCACAGAATTCCAAGTGGCTGCTTCCAAAATATCTTTGGTAGGAACTCCTCTGAGGAAAGCTGCAGAGGTAGCTGTGGCCCTTGTGGAGTGGGATCTGATGCCTGCAGGTACAGTTTTACCATGAAAAAAGAGTAACAAAAGCGTATGCAGTGGGCTATCCATTTTGAGATTGTCTGTTGGGAAATTGTCTTCCCTTGAGCTCCTATAGCATAGGACACAAACAGCTGTTCTGATTTTCTGAAAGGCTTTTTTCTGTCCAAATAATAACGCAGCTGTCTGTGGATGTCCAAGGAATGTAGTAGTCTCTCCCCTTTGTTTTGAGGATTAGGGTAAAAGGTAGGTAAGTGAATAGCCCGATTCAAAGCTACCCTGGATACCACCTTTGGCATAAAGGACGGGTTGGTTCGTAAGGAAACTCTGTCCTGATGGAAGATGATTCTGAGAGGGTATAAGCCTTGATTTCTTTTTGTTGACTGTGTATCCCAGAGAATTCAGCAACATTATTACAAAAGCCAGATGTTTCAGAAGTATGTGCTTGCTGTCCGCTTGGATCAGGCAGTCGTCCAAATATGGGTATACTTGTATCCCTTGAAGTCTGCAGTAGGCAATTACTGATGCCAGGCATTTCGTGAATACGCTGGGCGCAGTAGATAAGCCAAAGGGCAATGCAGAGAATTGATAATGGATTGAACCTGCAAGAAATCTGAGGTATCTTCTGCAATTTTGTCTGATTGGGACATGCAGGTATGCCTCCTTGAGGTCCAATGTTACCAGCCAAGACTCCTTGCCCAGCATGGGAAGAAGCTGCTGTAATGTGAGCATCTTGAATTTTAGTGCAGTAGAAATGTGTTTAGGATGGATAGGTCCAAAATAGGTCTCCAATCTTTTCCCTTCCTTGGTACCAGGAATAGTCTGGAATAAAAACCTTGACCTTGTTCGTGAATAGGTACCTCTTGAATAGCTTTCATGTCCATGAGATCTGAAATTTGTCTTTGTGCATCTGCCCTTTGATTGTGTGGCAGGTTTGGCATGCCTCTCATTTTGGAAGGGTGTGAAATGGAATCTGTAGCCTCTGTTTATAATGTCCAGGATCCATTTGTCTTTTTGTGACAATATGCCAATTTTTGAAAATAATGCCAGTTTTCCGCCTAAGGGTGCTGCCATTTGAGCCTTGCTTGGCATGCAAAGGGGAAAGTCATTGGGCTTGCTTTCTGAATGGCTGCGAACTATCCTCACCACCTCTGTGTAGGAGCTTGCCATTGTCTGCCTCTAAACGATCCTCGAGAATGCCCTCTGCCCCTCGGGCACCTGTATCTACCTCTTTGGGGTCTGTCCGTGGCTGGAAAGGACCAATTTTTGGAAGGCCAATGTCTACTGAAACATGGAGGTTGTACCTGTAGGAAATCTTTCACCGTTTGCATTGATTTAGCCTTTTCCTCCATTTTCTTTAATACCTCCTCAGCTTTAACACCGAATAATACATCCTTTTGTAGAGGGGCATCTAGTAACTTAGCTTTGACATGATCTGGTAAGGTTTGCTCCTTGAGCCAGGCATATCTACGTATGACTGATCCTGTAACAGCAGCTCTACATGAGGCCTCTAGGGC
>NC_056726.1:780063421-780113421 GCF_019279795.1 Protopterus annectens | reverse complement strand
TGCTGACGCTTGCTGCTGGTGAGTTATGATTCTCACCTCAGACTCTGGCTATTTAATAAAGTTGTACCCAAGTGAGACTCTATCAATTCTATTGTCTGAATGGGCGTTAGCTTGGACTTTCACACATGGATCTCGATTCCTAGTTGGTTGCAAAGCTGCAGCAAAGTATCCCTGGCTCCTAATGGAAGCAGTTATAAGCCAGTTTTCCAAATACGGCAAAACCCAAAACCCTTGCACTCTGAGATGAACTATGACCACTGCCATGCATTTGAACACCGGGGGGTCAGGGCTCTGGTGGGATCAAAGGGAATCATCCTGAACTAAAAATGAATGGCTCACAGCTGAAAGTGGAGGAATGTTCTGGACTACCTGGCTATTTTTATGCGACAGTACATGCCATGCAGGCCCACAGAGTCCATCCAGCCATCCTTCCTCAGAAGCAACATGGTCTGAGCTGTGACCATCCAGAATTTTGTCTTTCACATATGGATTCAGGTGACTGAAGTCAAGGATGGGAAGGATGGGGCAGAGGTCTGAGTTTTTCTTTGGAAGCAAAAGAAACCTTTAATAGGCTCCAGATCTTTGCTGGTCTGGTGAAATCTCCTGGATGACTCACTTGTCTAGCAGCGGATTTTTTGTGCTGCTGCCTTCCATTTTTTTTTTTTTTTTTTTTTTTTTTTTTTTTTTTTTAAGACAGCTGGATGGGTTTTGTCAGTGAAGGGGCTTCAAAACCCTTTGTTCTGTGAACTACCTTGGATGACATCCATTGTTGTTGCTCACTTTTCTGCCTCTGGGGAGGCTTACTGCTAGAAATATCAGGCATAAAACTCTGAAATCTATGAAATCAAAACTTCTTACCACCTTCTGGTTCTTAGAAAAAAAGTCATTTGGGGGAGTGGACAAATGGATCCTGACAGGAGACAGTGTGTTGCAATCTTGCTCACTCTGCTAAGGCATCTCTTTTACCTTAGGATTAAAAAAGGGTGGATATGTCATAAGGGGCATTGACAAAGGACATCTTGAAATGCTCTATAAAAATGCAGAGATGCAGCCAGGCAAGTCTATGTACAGAAATGTCAGTGCCTGCTGCTCTCAACATACTATCTGCGGTGCTGGACAAGAGGTGTGGAGACATGTTGGAAAGGGACTGCAGGGTATCCACGGTTTTGCGTGATTCTGCAGTAAAAGGACCCCTGAGAGAGACTTAGAATTCGCTGGTCAAGTCCCTCTTAAAGTGGTTTACATGGACCAAATAATTCCCTGCCCATAAAGCAAAATGTCACTGAAACATAAGTCTGTTTTCTGAACCTGTCCAATGCCCTGTTAGGGATGCAGGCAGTGACACTTTCTTCTGTAAGTTTTGTGGATGTCGCTGCAACAGAATCCACTGTGGGATCTTTGCTCCAGTACAGCCTGTCTTTAAAGGGAGACCAAAATCTTGTCTGGTATCTGGGCAACTGGGTCCAAGGAGGGTGTTGATGCATCTAGCCCCCCCACTGCCCCGTTGTCTTAGTTATGGAAAGTCTATGAAGAAGACAATTTCCAAGGATAATCTTGTAGAACCCTCCCCTTCAATTAAATCAGGATCCTCACTGAGGGATTCCTGGTGCGAGTAGAAGTGTGCTTCATTTGTAGGTCCACAGAAGACTCTGAAACATAGGAGGAGACTGCACAATACGGTCTTGAAGCCTCTGGGAGCTAGCTGTCCAGTAGCAACAGGGAGGAGGAGGAGGAAGAGCTGAAGATGTCAGCCAGGGTTGGAACAGTTCTGAGCTTGGTAGGGAGACCTGTTCTCAAAAACTTAAGAACTCTTTCAAACACTTTGAAAGCCAAAGCAGAAACTGGTCCTGAAGACATCCCTGTGGGATCCAAAGACCTTATCAAGGGCACATCCCAAGTCCCAAAGCAAACACCACAGCTGAAGCACTGAAAGGAAGAATCAAGAGAGCCTCTGAAGTCAGTATCAATCCCCCCCCTCCCAGCACCCGTCGACCTCTTGGCTACATGACCCATCAAGATCAGACATTCGCAGAATAGATAGAGTAAAGGATACTGTTGGAGCTGAAGTTGCCCATGGTGTCTGCTCCAACACAGGTACTTGCCAGGAAAGGAGAAACTAACAGATGGGAGAAAAACAGTTGCCTGCACCCCCCAGTGGTGGGGGATGCAGAGAGGGCCACATAACTACTGATATTCTGGGTCCTTATTGTCATCATCCTGTCCATGTCACCTCTGACATGCTTCAACACCCACAAGGACCTTTGAGAAAAACTGAAGGTTGCCTAGACTCCCGATGAAGAAAGGGGGATCCGAGCAGAGGTCTGACCGGCTCTGGCAAGAACCTACATTCCCCAGGAGAAGTTAGTGACTGGATCCTGGCAAGTTCTGAAGGAGCTGGATCCAAAACTTTTGAAAGTTCTGTTGCCAGACCCAAAGGGTCGGGATGAGGGACCTCTTCGGAGAAGCATTATGAAAAAGAATCGCAGAAGACTTTCTTTGCAGGACCCTTATGTTTCTCTCCCTTGCTTTTCTCCTCAAATTTCTTGCTAGAAGGGGGAGCTAGATTGGAACAGAGTCACTTCCCCTGCTCTGGCTGGGAGAAAGACTCGAGGCAAAGCTTGGACTTGCTGTCTGAGAGACTCTAGCCATGAAGGCCAAGAATCAAAGAATAGTCTCTGTCGAGGTAAGACCAAGCAATAAACACACTTGCAATGTGCATTATGAGGGAGAGTCCTGTGGCCACAAGAGATGCACTTTTTTATGCTTGTAGGTCTTATCTGACATTTCAGATACTAGAATGACAATGCACAAATTGTAAGAAAAAAAGTGCACAACTAAAAAAAGAAAGTTAAAGTTATCACCCCAACATATTCTAATGTTAAAACAAATCCTTTTTTGTCATTGTAGTTAAGTGGCAGGGTCTCCAAAAAGGAAAGGGAGAACGATGCTTAGCAAGGATGAGCTACCTATCAAACAAGAAACTACAACTGTGTAAAATCCTACTGTAACAGTGGATAACCTTTTCTTCGCTGTTGCAGTTTGCTTTGCATAAGGGATCTCCTGCCAAGGACAGCCCAACGTCCAGCCAGTATACTAAAACCTTTGGATTTTATAGGCACCATACACAGCACATACATGCTCCCCACATAAGATGTAGGGCATAAAGGTGACAGACGGATGAATACACTCAATTTCTTTACTGCCAGTCGAATGTTGGTATGAATACATTTCTGCTGTACTGGTTACCAAACTGCCTTCAGATAAGGGCCCCATTGGGGTTTCTTCTCTACCTTTTATCTTCACTGTACTGTACTTGTGCTCATTTCATCCAAGAAGGGAAAATGTCAGTGTGGAAAGCAGATCCCCAATAAAGATGGTCACAACCAGTACTGTCCTTTGTATAGGCACTTCTCATAACCATATGCCGTGCTTCATATGTCAAACATTTGTCCCTAAAACCCTTCATAGTTGCTTTTCTTCCTTACACATATACCTTGAGAACCAGAGACTTAAACTGTTGGCCCAGAGTGTTAAGGCAGAATCCTCCTGTCCAGAGCATTCAAATCTGCCAAGGCAATGATTAAAATGCCTAGGTCTGATACAGCTGCAATCCAGCCTCCCTGGACAGCTCTGAGACTGAAGGCACTGAAGACCGTACAGTGCTTGCCTCAGAGTCTTCTGCTACAACCCTGTCACAGGCTGCCCTGGATCCGAATTTTTATACATCCCCACAACTGGATCCATTCCTGGAAGCCCCCCCGCAAGTCATCCTTAAGAGATCTCTCCTGGTCTTGCTCATTTCATATGCCACTACATTTTGCTGTGACAGTATATTAGATATTTGGAGGGTTACACAGTGCTGAAGAGCCAACTCACAAGCAATCATAGCTGGCCTGCACAGAGGACAAGACATTCGGAACCCCTGTTTTTACCACAACGGTGACGCAATCTTTAAAAACCTGTAATGGTCCAGGGGACCATAAGTCATTAAGAGATTCTAAAGCATCATTATCACTGACATTTATGTGCTTTGGCCTATTTGAATTGTCCCACAGGCCTCACACCTTTTGCTCCACAGAAACTACTTCCAAGCAAAAACAGAGGCATCTTACTGCCACCACCAATGCAGTTCTTTCTTGAAAAAACCCAAAAGTTGACTCTGAAAATTCCAAAGGATAGGAATGCTGAATCCACATTTTTTTTTCTTAAAAACTTATTGATCATTGGAATTATGAGAATCACAGACGCTATGAACCCTAGAATTGCACATCAGTCGTACACTCCCTGCATCAGTGGAGGGCATAAAGGTGATGTACGTACGTATGCTCAAGTCAGAACTGAGATGCCCCAGGAGAACTAGGCTGCCAAGCATAAAGGGAAACATGTATATATTAGAAAAGGGAAGGAATGGATAGAAGAGGAGGAACCCCTAAAAGCCAGTAGAAAATACTACCTATGTAGAACACGAAGGGGAGGAAGGAGGGAGGGATTAAATACTGCAACAGCAAAAAGGAAGACATCCATTACAATAAGATTTTTCACAGCTGTACTACGTCCTTCCATATCACTATTGCAGTATTCCTTACCTTTGGGACAGTAAAAAACTGCAGGGAGGAGTCCTCCACAAACCCATGCAGGACAGCCTTGGCAAAACCAGCCCTGGCCCTGGAAATGACGTCCAGTTTGCAATGTTTTGTGAATGTGTGCACTGAAGACCAGGTAGCGGCTTCAAAACTGAAGAAAGCCCCTGAGGAAGCCACTGCTCTTGTGGAATGGGCCCTCATGGAAGCAGACAACTGTCTGCCATGAAAACAACAAAAAGAAATAGTCTTGGAAATCCAAGAGGAGATGGTTTGCTTACAAATGGCCAAACTCAAATGTCCTGGTATAAAAAGAAACAAAAAGCTGATTCAACAGACAAAAGGCTTTTGTTTTGCCTAGATATCTGAGCAATGTAAACCTAAAGTATGAAGAACCTTCTCACCAGCAAATTGCAGAGAAGAGACAAATAAAGAAGGAAGTTGGATGGACTGATTAAGTGACACCTCATTAACCATCTTGAGCATAACAGAAAGACTTGTAAGGAGAGACGCACTGTATGATAAAAGCAAAAAAGGAGGAATGCCATCATGGCCTGTAATTCACTAACCCTTCTCGCAGAGGTTAAAGCAATTAATAAGTCTTCCAGGTGCAATGCTGCAAAGACGCAAGCTTAAGAGGAGCCCAAAGTCAGCTTTTTAAGAACAAAATAAAAGGTCTCAAGAAGGAAGAAGGGGCTTTCTCGGGGGGGTCTAAGATGAAGAATGCCTTTGAGAAACTGCCTGACCTCAGACCTAGAGGCCAAAGGAGTATTAAGTGACAGACATGCAGAAATGGCTGTCAAGTGGGCTTTCACTGAAGAGTAAGCCACAGCAGTCCACACAGATAGGAAAGAAGCAAAGGGACCCCCCACTGAATAGGGTTCTTGGTGATGTGAGAGACACTAAACAGAAAATCTCTTCCATTTGGACATGTATGATTTTGCTGGTAGTGGGTTTCCTGGCCTCCTGTAGGACCCCACGCACATCCTCAGAGAACGGAGGTCTGACAGGAATCAGAACCTATGATCCAAAGCATCAATTGAAGAGTGGACAGAAGAGGGTGCGAGTTCCTCTATCCTGTGTGAAAAGATACATGCGGTGAGGTAACCTGTGACGAGTGCCCAGGCCAGAAGGAATAATATGGGGAACCAGTGCAGTCTGGGTCAAAAGGAAATTAAAGTGATTTTTGGAGGTCCTTCTTGATTTTGTGAAGGACCTTTGGAAGAGGAAGGAGGAAAGGCAAGGCATAAAGGAACAGTCCCTTCCAAAAGAAGGGCATGGTATCCACCTTATAAGCCCAATGACTTGGAACTCTAAAACAGAACTGAGGAAGTTACCTGTTCAGAGGGAAGGCAGAGAGATCTACTTCAGGAATATCTCATAGATGAACTATGTCCATAAATACATCCATATACAGCATCCAGTTGTGAGGCTGTGTCCTGGACCCGCTGAGAAAATCTGCAGGTTGATAACCATTTCCCATGCTTGAAGGGCTAACTTGCAAAGAAGGGAAGACCTGGTGCCACCAGTCTGTTGATGTACCATGTGACTGTGGTGTTATCTGTATGAACTCTCAAGGGACCTGGGACCCACAGTGTATAGAAAGCTTGAAGGGTCAGAATGACAGCATGCATTTCCTTGATGGTGATGTGATTCGTCCTTTGAGGTGATCAAAAGCCTTGCACCTTTAGGGTGCCTGAAACAGCTCTCCACCCCAGCTCTGATGCATCTATGAAAAGTACCTGAGATGGTCGAAGAGGGTAAAGGACACTCAGATTGAGAGGTAGCTACCAAACCAACCAATGACATTCCAGTTTGAGACAAGGGAGTAGAGGAATGAGATGGTCTAGTGGGTGGAGCTGTTGAAATAACATCGATTCTAGGTACTACTGAAACTTCCTCATGTACAGTATGGCCAAGGGAAGCATGGGTATAGTGGAGGCCATGAACCCCAGAGCTCTGAGAAACTCCCTGGCCAGAAGAGAAGACAGGGGAAGCATGGACAGAAAATAAACATTAGGTACAAAACCTTGAAGGCAAGAGATGCCAACATAGGAACAATCTGGAACATGCAGCCTAGGAAACCATGATCCTGAGATAGAGTTTGCATTGACTTCTGAAGGTTGATTGCAAATCCTAGCCTGTGCAACAGAAGCTGGGTAAAACAAAGATCCTGCACTACCTTGGAATGGGATAGGACGAGCCTGAAGCAATGGTCATCCAGATAAGGAAATATATGAATGCCCCGAAGCCTGCAAATGGTCATAAAGTAGACCTACCAGACGGAGAAAACCCAGGCATCTGTAGTAATAAGCTGCCAAACTAGGAGGGAGAGGGGGAGTGAGAGCGATAGCGTCTGAGGAACAAGGGAACCTGGCCAAGAAGGAGGGAGGGTAGACTGCAGACTTGTCAGGAAAGGATTGCTCTGGGTGTCAGAGTAGGCTTACCAGAAAAGCCCCATCCAAAAAGCCTTATTACCTTTGGAAGACTGTCTAGGCAGCCTCCGAACAAAAGCAGTCTTACCAGGTTAGTTCCACAAACTTGGGAATAGGCAAGACAAAGATCCATTTCAACTATTTCATGACCTTACCCCAATCCTCTCAAGTCTTGAAAAGATCAGCTACAGCAGTACCAAACAAATTCTAGTTAGCCAAGGGAGTGTCCAGAACATTTTCTTTGATGTCTTCTGGTAAGGCCTGAAAGCGAAGCCAGGGACAGCATCTCATCACAGAACCAGAGGCAGCATCCCTAGAAAGTGCAGCTGCTGCATCACAAGTGGAACTGAACAAATATAGAGGCTTTACCTTCAGAATTAGGCATATCAGCAACAATTTTTTCCCCACTTGGGAAAGGAGACATAGAATGTACCTACTCATATGGGTCTGGTAATGGATAGCTCTGAAGGCCAGTACACCTTTTTACCAATCCTCTCCGTGGCTTTACTGTCCTTATCAGAAGGAAGGAAGAAGCTTGGAAGAAAGCAACAGCCTAGGTGGCTTATCTGCAGAAACCAAAATCAATGCAGGATCAGAGGGAGGGCATTTATACAGGAAATTACAAGCACCCAACACATTACAAAACCTGTTAGGTTTCTCTGGAGCTGGAGCTGGAGGCTGAGAATCTGGCATCAGGGAAGCAGTAGAAAAGGTATCCAACAGAGCAAACACCACAAGAGGGATAGCTGAAGATTTTGGAGAGTCCACTTGTAATAACTCCTACCACCCTCTTCTGGACAGCTGAAACATGGGAGTAAATCCCATTTGAAATGTTCCACCATGCAAAGGACCATGTCACCAAAGGAAAGTTCCTCCAAAAGGTGAAGGCAAATGGAAGGAACAGGTCAAAGAATCATTCTCAGAATCAGTAAGCCCCGTCTGAAGACTCTGGGTCCCTACCCTCTAAGGACCAAGGAGGGGCAGGAACTGAACTCCCTTGAGGTTGTTTCAAAGCCAGCAAGACATTGAACAAGCCTCGAGTGAAGCCTTGCTATTCACTCAGTGGAACCCTAACCCTAGATGCAGTCACCACATGCTTAGTCTTTTGCCTGTTTCTCAAAGATACGTCCACCCTGACAAAACTCTGGGGTTCAGGCCCCTGCCTGGATTCAATTAAGGTAACTGGCAACTCTTCCCGTACAAGGATCTGCCATGGTTCCCCCTCAACGTCCACAGGAGACGTTTGCAAGGCCTCTGAGTATGTGTGAGAGGCATCTTCCATGCCGGGCTCAGAGAAGGTCACAGCAGAAAAAAACAAAGGTTTCATCAGGCCACTCTCTGGATTCACACTCTCCTCAAAAGAGATGTCAGGTGGAGAATGGACACCAGTAGACTCAGATTTAGGTTTATTGGCCTTCTTCAGTGACGTTTGTACCTCAGGGTGAGCAGATTCTGCCATGGTACCTTGGACCAAAAGCTTGAAATGTTGGTTCTCAAGGTAAATAGAAAGTTAAGGAGACTACGCAAGGTCTTCAGAATGAAAGCCTGACAAATGGAACACTACGTGTGGTCATGGGATGCATTTAACCAAAACAGGCACTTGTGGTAGTGTTTAGGGCGACTCTACTTCTCACACTGACATTTCCCTTTCTTGCATGACATGTAATCCAGTAAACAATACAAAGCAAAGAAAAAAGAACCCCAACGGGATACTTATCTCAAAGTAGTAGACTTGGTAACACCAGGAAGACAAAAGGCATTCATACAAACATACAACTGCATTTGGACTGGCAGCAATGAAGTTCTGGCATGGGAGTGTATGTACATCACCGTCATGCCCTATGCCGACGCAGGGAGCATATGGCTGACTTATGACGTTCCCTAGGTAATAAAAGTCTTTGGTTTACCAGCCGGACACAGGGGTTGGCTGGAGATCCCAGAGGTAAGTACTACTGCAACAGTGATATGGAAGGGCATCATAACATACACTTCTAGCTCTGAAATACACTTGCCTATGATTAAATGTAGCACCTTCAAGCAAAATGTCTCAAACAGTAAAATAAACTAAAGTAAGTGGTCATGAAGTGTACATAACCAACAAAATACTCAAACATCGAAGTACATAAAAACACTTCCCAATCTTTAAATCCTTAATTTTGGTTTAAATGTCTCAAAAGCAGGACATTCATCCCCAATTGTCAAAAATGAGACTCGTTCTAAAAAACATTTTTACTGTTTGAGACATTTTGCTCATTCTAAAAAGTACAGTTCTGCAACTTACACTAACAGTATATGTTCGAATAATCACAGCTGCAGTACTCTTAGCTACATGGGTTATATCCTGCATAGGATAGAACAAACTGACAGCTTCCAAAGATTCAAGCCATCTTCACGCACCCAAAATGTCAGCTTGAGTTAAGCTACTTAAAAGACCAGTTTGGGTACCAAGCCCTTCAGGGCTTTCATGCCAACACAGAGGGAGAGGCTGAGCCCTAAAAAGACAATGCTAGAAACAAAACTGCCTACACCCTGGCATAAGATTCATAGATTTCATAGAGTAGTACACTAGGTTAACTGCCCTTGGGAGCCATTTTAAGCCTAGCCAATTATCCCTTGTGAGACTCAAACCCTGCACCTTGTGTTTATAAGACAAACACCTTAATCATTAGGCCACCCTCCCAACACAAACACACCAGAAAACAAGGGGGAATGGTGGGAAGGAGCAGCTACTGCAACACACAACATTCAAACATCTACTGTCATGGTAAGCTTACTAAAACAACTATACTATGTACATCATACTGATTGCTGCTGCAGTAGCCTTAAAATACATGAGTAGATAACCATAGCTTTTGGGAGGCTGATGGAGAAGGGTCACACAGAGACCCTGGAGAATGGGGCTAGCAAAGCCTGACCTAGGCCTAGAAAAGGGATCAAGCTTGTAATGCTTTGTAAAGTAAAACAGAGGACCAAGTTGCTACTTCAAGAATACTTCGAGTCCAACCCTTTACTGTTGAGAACAAAAATTAACAGCCTGAAACAATCACTTAACAGACTGCTTTGACACAGGTCATCCCTTCCTCTTACCTTCATAAGAGATGAACTGATCTGAAATAATGCAAACTTTAGTTCCGCCTAGATAGTACTATAGCTGTCTGTGGACATCTAAAGGTATGAATATCCATTCTCCCTCATTTTTAGGTTCAGGAAAGAAAACGAGGAGAGAGTTTCTCTCAGTGTAAACTCCGATACCACTGTAGGCATAAAAAAGGATTCGCTTTCAAAGAAACCCAGTCTGTGGAAAATGGGATAAGGGTGACTCACCATAACAGTTTGCAAATCAAGATACCATTCCTGCGTAGGTCAGAGTCAGTAAAAATTTTTTCCACTTTAAGAATCTCAAGTCAGTCAGGTTAGCTGGTTCAAATGGAACAAGCGTTACACAAAATTAAGACTTCAAGAAGGGGCCACCAGTTTTCTTGGAGGCCTCTTACACAATCCTCCCCCTTCGAAAACATGTCGACGTGAGAATGCATTGAAAGAGGAAGCTCCGTGGGCAGACATGTTGAAATGGGTGATAAATAAACTTGAGAAAGAAAGAAGACCATAGGGTAGCAATTCAATTCAAAACACTAAACCCAGAGAACAAAAAGCCCTGAATAGGTGCTGGTTATTTTGTTTGTGCCAACCAGAAAACAATTTTCCATTTACTAATATAGGCTTTCTTGACCATCAATACCTACCGTACATCTTCGGTAATCAGGTGCCTAAAGAGAATTAAGATCATCATCTAGACAGTCAACTGAAGTTGACTGGGGTCAGGGTGCATCAAACACCCCTGATCTTGTGTGAGTACATAACATTCTATGAGGAAGCTTTTGGGAATTGCCATGGCTATTTCCAAAAGGAGAGAGAACAATTGCTGCCTGGGCCAGAAGGGAGTAACCACAATGGATCTTGGAAGATTCTGACTGTTCAGAAGTATCTTGTATAATCAGTGGAAAGAGTGGAAAAGCACGCAGGAACATTCCTGTCTAATGAAAAGAAAATGCATCCATTTTTAAAGCCCTCTTTCATGGAGTCCGGGAGCAGAATCTTGCCAGCAGATAATTCAGAGATGAGCTAAATAGGTCTATTTGAGGAACACCCGTTCCCCTAAAAGACAGATTAAATCTTGAAGACCCCCCCCCCCCGATCTAGCCTAAAATCATGAGGGTCTGTCTGTCATGCTCAGCTCATCGGTCACATAATTTTGCTCTGGACGCCTGTAAAGTGAGAATGTGCTGCGAAGATATACCCCAAACTAAAACGGCTAGACTGCAAAGGGGCTACAATCTAGATGCTTGATGATGTACCACATGGCTATAGTATTATCTGTAACCACCTGTAATAATCCTGGTGACCAAAGATGGTTCAGAGAGTTGAGTGCCTTAATCACAGCAAGCAACTCCTTGATATTTGTGTGCTTGCATCTGTCCTTGTTATCCCAAACCCTCTGCATGTTTATCCCTCCTGAAACTGCTCCCCGAGCAAAGTTCAAAGAATCTGTGGTGACCGATTACTTTGCAGCAGGGAGGGAGAAGGGGAGACCTGGATTTAAGGACATCTGTTGTCGCCATCAAAAGATCTCTTCTAACAAACCCCAGCACTGGGATTTGAAAAGACAAAGGGTGTTGATGCTATAAATGAAAGATATTCCAGATAACCAGTGTATCTTTTGGTTTACAATCACAATTTCGAGTGCGAGTGAAGGTTCAGTGACCATGGGATGTCGACGTACGGCTAGCTGAATCCCATATTTCTGAACCTTCACTTGTAGGATTCCCGGTTCAGTGAATGCACAGTGCATTCGCACATATGAGATCGATCTTATAACCAGAGAACGCAGTACAGTGGGGATTAGAAAATTTACCCTTTTCCCCCCACTGTAGTGCGATCTCTGAGTTGGAACATACACTTCCCAGGGGTGTGGGGGCAAAGCCCCCACATGGGAGAGGGTACAGGGGGGCTTGCCCCCTTGCAAACATTGCCACGTCACATGATGTGCAGTGTCGGACTGTCGAGAAAGGTCAGATTTGCAACAGAAAGTTTGTCTTTGCGACATTCTGACCTTCTCAACATTCCGAGTTGAACTTTAGTCAATATTTAAGGTAGGAATTTATTTTGACTGTCAAATATATGATGGCAAACCGTATCGCTCTCATGTGGAGTCTTGACAGAAGTATTACGAGAATCACAGATGACGAGACCCAAAAT
The DNA here is from genome assembly GCF_019279795.1 of Protopterus annectens. NCBI lineage: Eukaryota > Metazoa > Chordata > Ceratodontiformes > Protopteridae > Protopterus > Protopterus annectens. The sequence continues at coordinate 780,101,150 of NC_056726.1, read as the reverse complement.
CATGAGATATTCCCTCACAGTGACCTAAAAGTCTGAGTGGAAATCTAGATAAAAGACTCATTTCGTCTGTGGAAGAAGAGCAATTTGAACAGAGAGTCTTCAGTTGATATCCCAGAAACACAATCCAGTGTGAAGGCGTCTATTCTCTTGGAATCCCAGCTTGTGTAACAATCTCTCACCTGAGGGGGAGATGCCGGACACAGAAAGACTATGCAAAGATTATTAGTCTAAATATGGATACCCTGTAGCCTGGAATGAGCCATAATTGGAGCTAGACACGTTTTGAACACTCTTGGTGGAGTGGAGAGTCCAAAGGGTAACGCAGAGAACTGACAAGGTTGCATGTGTCTGGACTACATTAAGAAATGTCTGAAGTCTGGATGAATAAGGGTTTGATAAGCATCTTCTAAGTCTAGCGTTGCCAAGAAACTCTTGGAAGAAGTGGAGGTAACGGACTGTGAGATGACATTTTGAATTTGGGCACAATCACAAATGGGTTTATGAAAGAGAGATAAAGAACTCGTCTCCAGGAATCTTCTTTACTTGGGACTAGAAACATCCTTGAGAAAGAAGGGAGAGAAAAAAAAAATATCTTCCCCACCTGGGAAGAGGAAATGGTTCTATCACCTCTTGCATTCCTTGGGACAGTATTGGATGAGGAATGGGTAGAAACAAAATAGTCTAATCTGGAGGATGAGAACCGACTCCCTGGGAAGGAATTTCATCCCACTACCGCCTGTAACTTTAAAATTGCATTTTCAGAAACTGTTTGCCTGAACTTCTCTGTTCAGAAAGAAAAGAAAAAAAATGGAGATCCACACTTTCTGGAAGAAAAAAGGTGCCAGGCTGGTTACTGTTCACAAGGTCTCTTGATTCAGACTTGCTGGACTGTCATTGGATTTGGGATGTTTGAGACTTCCTTTTGGAATCCCCTTTGCCATTTCTTCTAAAAATGTCCATTTACTGTACTTGTTTTGACACATCTTTTTGCCAAAATTGGATGAGGAGAGAGAAAATCCCTTGCTAAATTCGGAAAAAAACAGATACCCTGAATCAGCTTGCCCATTTCACCACACTTTTTGATCACATCTGAAGCAGAGGGGCCAAACACTAATCTCTATCCAAGGGATAATTTAAAATCTCATTTTATCATCTTGGAGGTTCTGAGAATGCAGCCATGGAAGTCTCTTCAAAATAATACCAGTGGCCATAGCCCTGGTAGTACTATTAACACTCATACACACACAAGTGTAAACAAGTAGTTTCTTCTATTGAACAGTTGTGAGTTAACGCATATTTTTCCTCACAAGAAACAGATAAAACATTCTGCATAGGTTCACAATTTTGTCAGAACAAACTAATATAAAAGCCTGACAATTTAAAATTCTGAAACTCAAAGCTGCTAAAGTACACACTTTTTCACATACCTAGCAATAACTCTCATTCTTAGAGTAGGATTGGAATTAACCAAGTGCTTTGCAGCAGTGGGATCAACTAAAGCTATAGCTGCTGGGTCAGGTTTGGGAATATATTGTATACAGTTTTAAAAGACCAAGGAATTTTATACTTACTATCTGCCTTTTTAGGGACAGCTGGGTGACCATCAGGAATACTGCAGGCAATCATAATTAATGGGGGGTGTGGCCAAGATGCCAGTCTGATAGCAGCAGAAATCCATAGCTCTGCTTACATTTAAATATCCTGACAGGAAATACACTTCTTTAGAAAAATCTAACTAGAAGTATACTAAAAGTTAGATTAACAGACTCTTTTCTAAAATTAATACATAGTCAAGAGATTTTTTAAATTATTCCTGTCAAGAAGTTTTCTACGGGAGATCAAGATGAGCATCTCAAAGAACCCATACCAGGAGAGTGCAGCGAAGAAAGAACTACATCTTACAATAACAAATATCCAAGAACTGTCACTAAAACATGAGCAACGTGAAGAACCCACACCAGGAGAGTGCAGCGAAGAAAGAACTACATCTTACAATAACAAATATCCAAGAACTGTCACTAAAATGGACAAATTCGAAAACAAAATGGATATTACCAAAGAAGAGTACAGTAAACAACTGGAAACTTCTAAATGGAAGAGTAAAAAAAAAAAACAATCTGAACAGATTCTTGCCGTAGAGGCAACAGTAACAACTGACCTACATACTAGAGTGATAGAAAAAGAACATCACAATGAATTGCTTCTGGAACAAAACACCAGGCTGACTGAGGAGGAATAACATAAGAATATATGGAATTCCTGAGAAAGAAGAGGGTGCTAACATGATTCAGTTCCTCAATAAGTGTCTTTCATCAGCACTAAACATGCCTGAATCCCTTTGGAATAGAGAGGGTTCATCGGTCCCTGGCAAATCCAGCTTCATCTCAGAGTTCATCTAACCCCAGGTCTATAATAGTCTGATTTCTTTCCTCATAAGACAAAGACTTGGTGTTGAAATCAGCTTGGACTAATTCCCTATCAAGATGGGTGAAAAAGTTACTCGTTTTTGACAATGACTACACCTCTACAGTTATATCCAGAAGGAGTGCATTCCTCTAAGTCCTTGAAAAAAGCCAATATTAAAGCTCAAATTCTTTCTCTTGCAAGAATAAAAATCACCTTGCCAGAAGGAGTGAAGATCTTTGAGTCCCTTTATGAATCATAATACATTTGATTCTGGAAAGTCTCTATGCTGTAAGGTAATGTGAATCATTTTTATTATTAACTTTCTCTTTTCCTTTCTATATCTACTTTTTTTTTTTAATTACATACAGTACTAAGTATTTATCCCGCGGTGGTGGTGCTGCGGTAACATTGTTGCCTCACAGTAAGACGCTGTCCAGTTCGATTCTCAGCTAGAGCGTCTTCTGCATGGAGACATGCTTGAATGGGCGCATCTTCGTTGAAGGTTGTGCGTCAGGGCTGGTAACTCTGCACGTAAAAATCAACTACCAATCATTAGCGGACCGGAGTTCCGCTGTGGCGACCCCTAACCGGGAAAAGCCGAAAGACACAACAACAGTACTAAGTATTTACATAACTACAAATGTAGGTCTTCAAATTCTTCAGTAATAGTATAATTTGACTTAATACTGGTGGTGCAGTGGTAGCGTTGTTGCCTCAGAGCAAGAGGTTCTCCTGTTCGATTCTTGGCTGGGAGTGCCTTCTGTGTGGAGTCTGCATGTCCTCCCTGCAGTCGAGTGGCGTTCGAAATACATGCGTAAATGGGCGTGCCTTCATTCAAGGCTGGGTGTCGGGCTGGCAACTCTGCATCATAAAAATCTACTGCCAATCATTAGCCGACCGGAGCTCTGCTGTGGCGACCCTTAACCACGAAAAGCCAAAGACAAACAACTAAAGTGCATTTTTTCTAGTGGGTCAGTGGTGGGGTAACTGTGTGTTTCCGATTAGTGTTTCTAATTAGATGTTTTAGACTCTCTTTAGATACACTTAAACATTAATACAGTACATTAATGGTGTTATATATATATATATATATATATATATATACATACACACACACACACACTTTTTTGGTTAACTGGTGGGGTAAATAATTGAAATGTTATAATACTGATAATTTGATTTCTGATTTGAGGCAGCTGTTAGTTCTACATAGTTGGTTTTATAAGAAAGGGTTAATTTTTTCATGATGTTTATATTTTGTGAGGAAACTGGTGGTCTGTGTGACTGTTCTCATTATGGAGATTCATGACATGCACTGACAAGGCAGCTTGAGTGTTTTTTTTTCTCTAAAAGCTTCAAGATCTGAATTTCTGTCCGAAAATGCTTTTTTCTTCACTAGAGACAACTTCTGCTGTGCATGAGCCTATTTAGATACTTAAGTTTATTGAAGCTGCAGCTTGAGGAAACGACAGTGATGACATCATTTGACCTTTTGAACTTGTTAAATGGTTGTACTTAGAATTCTTTTCTCTTGAAATTCTGTTATCCTTCACTAGATACTTTAAATGGTAAATAATTAGTTCTGATAAAAGTGTTTAACCCCTTTGAAAATGCCTATGTTCTCTTATAGATGCATACATTCTGCAGATTCATTGGCACTATTAGTAACTAAAATGACATCAAGTGAACCAGGAGCTGCATTAGAAAACTCATTATGCATATTGATATCAGACTTATGTTATATAACTAAAGCTTTAGTAACTAAACAGAGGGTTGTGAGCCCCCCCCCCCGTTTTTTTCCTCTCTCTCTCCCCCCTTCCTGATGAAAGACATCAACATAGATACTGTTAATACATACGAGTAATATCTGCATAACTGCAAAATATAATAGTTATGTTGTACTAAGTGTTTTATATACACTTAGTAAGTATATATATATATATATATATATATATATATATATATACATATACATATACATATACATACATATATATATATATATATATATACACATACACACATACATACACACACACATTCATATTCAACAGATCCTTACACGAAAAATGTTAGATTACTGACAAAATGGTTAAATTATCAGTTTCTTGAAAAATCTTGGAAATAATGAATTTTAACATTCAGCTTCTAATATTTATACATACTTTGATCTGATGTGTACTTCTAAGACGAAAACAGCAAAACAAACTTTTAAAAAGGAAAACCACGAAGGAAGCTGAGTGCAGAAGTAATGAATGTTCCAATAAGCAGGCGATAGCTTTTAAAAACAATGGTGTTAGCACTTTATTAACCAAGAACTTTCGGAAGGTTCACTAACCCTCCTTCCTCAGACAAAACAGTTAGACTCAATGAAAGGTTGAGGTTAAATACTAGTAACCCCTCCCTAATTAACAAATTTTAATTAACAAAAAACATTCATATAAAAACATTCACATGAACAACCAAACCAACTTTTTCGTCTTGGTTAAACAGAAAGACATCTTTTGTCAGTTTACAAATATCTATAAAATCCTACCATTCTTTATAAAATATACCTCAATAGAATAAACCTTCTAATAATTCCAATGTATGTATACAAACAAATAAATACTAAAAAGAATGTTTTGAACTAAATAGATATAAATGACATATATTAAACAACTAGTATGGCAAAAGGAAAACAATCCTGATGTGTACTTCTGACATCTACGTATCAGAGGTGATATCATATGTGACATTCATACAGCTTCAGATATATTGGACACTCATTCTAAATGTACATTTCATGGATTCAGATTTCTTTAGTTGCTTTCATAATGCTTTTCTTTTTTTGTTTTTATAATATATTCTAAGCAGAGAGGGATAATTTGTGTCGTTCGGTATTGGCGAGGTGGTGGATGGATGGTTTAGTTAAGTTTTTAACTAAACCAGAAACTATGTTTCATGTGTGTGTTTGTAAAACGTTTTGGGTTTTTGAAAGTAGTGCTTAATACACGTTATGCATCCATAAGTAAGTTTTCAGTAAATTTCAGGTCAACACGGAAGAAAGGCCTTTCAGTTAGTAATAACATACACATTATAGTCAATAGGTTATACAGGTTTATCATTAAATATTGTTTGAACAATAATGTCAAAAGAGCTGGTTTGCTTAAATGTATTGAAATGTATAAAAGCCCAGATCATCTTTTTTTACAGGAAACACATCTATAAAAAGAAGATATGCAAAAATACTCATTCAATGGCTATACCATTCTGGCTGATTCATGTTTTAAGACTGAGAGAAAGGACACTCACTCTATGGAAAAATACTTATACTAAACCAAGAATTAGAGATACAATTTCAGACAGAGATGGGGTGCTAAACATTGTTATTTTGGAAATCAATAGGAAATATTACACTTTAATACATACTGGATACTAGGACTATATACTGGAAACCAGGACTGAGTACTAAATAGGTTGACAAATATCTGGACGGGATTACTTTAAATGCAAAAGGGGAAATTATAGCAACAGGTGATTTTAACTGCCTATTATCAGGCAATGAGACTTCTAAACATGGTAAAATAAAACTAACATCTCAAGCCAAGAAGTTTAATGACTTTACAAACCAGATAAACCTTAAAAGGTATACATGGTCTAAGAGAACATTATTCCTTATTCTATACTCCAGAATTCATATCGGTTTGGTACACAAACATCGATAAGGTGTTTGTATCAAATAATATATACTCTAAATAAGTGACATATCTATAATGATGACATCTCCACCTTTGGACCACAATGCTATATACTTTACATTAACTACACATACAGATGATTTAAGATTTTCACAGAGAATTCCTGCTTACATAACTAAATTAAATGACTTTAGGGAATGGATAATGAAAGAAATAGACATGTTTATGGAAACAAATGAGAATAGTGACGTGACTGATACTATACTACAGGACACCTTTAAAGTTTACATATATGGTAGAATAAAATCTTGGTACCTTAAAAAAAAGAAAGAGTGTGACGAACTTTTAGACTTGCAAAAAAAACTGGACAAGATAAAAATGGACGCAAAACCAAATAAAGTAGCACATAACGAAATTACCAAGTTAAATCAAAAATACTTGGAAGTTCTGAATCATAAGGTAGCCATTAACCTGGAAAAATTGAAATTACAATCTTATGCTGTAAATCCCAAATATCTACATAAAATAGCAGTAACATCCAAAAAAACAATCAGTGAAATTAAATATAAAAGTGATGGTTCAGTTAAGAGTACACCTAACAATGGGCATATTCGAAGTGTTCAAAAACTACTATAAAGATATGAATAATAACACACCACTTTTGGAGAAGGATAATGTAATAAATACTGTTATTCAAGAAAATATAACACAAAGAACTACTAAGGTGTCAATACAACAAAATAACATTAAATAAACAAATAACACTAATAGAAGCGAAAGAGCAAATAAAAAAAATTAAAAGATAATAAAGCTCCAGGAGTGGATGGAATACCTGAACTATACAAGATTGTTCCAAAATAGATAATAAAGAAAATGATGATTGCCTTTACTATGGTTAAGCAAAAATGTATAACACACCCATCACGGAAATGCTCAATTATCTCCCCCATATTAAAACGCAAGGACCCCAAATCTTGTGATTCATATAGACCAATGTCGTTACTAAACACGGATTATAAAACTTTCATGACAATATTAGCTAATAGGATAAAGAAAATATTACCCAATCTAATACATAATGATCAGACAGGGTTCATTCTTCATAGAAAAGTGCAAGGTAACATTATTAAATTACTATCATTAATAGACATAGCATGCAAATACAAAAAAACATCAGCCTAGACATAGAAAAGGCTTTTGATTCTATTAGTTGATCTTGTCTACAAAGAATTCGGATTGGTTTTGAATTCTCCTCAGATTTTGTCAACTTACTAATTTATAGTGAGGCACAAGCTTATGTGAAAATCGGATCATGTCTATCCTCACCACTAGAAATCCTCAAGGGAACTAGACAACGTTGTCCTTTGTCACCATTGTTTGCTCTTTCAATGGAACCTTTTGCTACGTATATCAGAAACGAGCAAAATATAAAAGGCTTTCAAATTAATAAGCACTATTTGTCTAAACACACTGAGCAGAGTGGAGGAGGAGCATTGACTACAACTCTGATCGGAGATATACAAGTATCCTGTTTTTTGGCTTATTTATACTGATTATTGTTTCTAGCAATTCATATATAGCACTTTTTATTGCCTGCTGCACATTTCTTACTGCATTTTATTGCTATTAACTACTCTGCACGGGTAACCAATTTGTTTGCAGTTAAAAGCATTCTGCAGAGTCTCTTTGCTCCTTTATCTGTTTAAAAACTTTCATTTTGTGGCTTTCTGTAGTGTTTGCTGTCTAAAAAGATGCTTTAGAATCCCCACCCTCCGTTCTTGTCAGTGTCTTGTTGTTATACTTGGTGGCTTTGCAGTTGCCCGCCCCTACTGTAAATTTGATCTGGGACACTCCTCCCAGTCTAGTGTCATTAGCTCATTCTACCAAACACAAAGAGAACATCTGAGAAGGCCTTCTGTTCCGCCTTTCTCACGTTCAAAAAAAAAAAAAAAATTGCCTGAATCTCGTGTTCTGACTGCTTCTCAAACATTTTGGAAATCTAGAGTATATTTTAGAGCATTTATTATAACTGTATTTATTTATTTATTTGCAGTTGGTTTACCAGGATAGTCCATTGGGCCATGATGAACCCGTTTTCAATGGAGTCCTGGGGAGAAAAGCTTCAAAACAGTCTAAGTACAGTAGATTATTATTGATAATTATACAATTGTAATAAGTTCAACAAATAATTTCAAATAGTTAACAAACATTTGAAATAATACAGAGTTGTGATGGATCCAACAGATGAAACAGCCTAACAAAGGAATGTTGCAAGGCAATGCAGGAAGTAATTACATATTAGAAAGCATAAATTTAAGAAGTAAAGTCTGATACATTCTTTGCATATACCATAGAAATAATAGAGTATATGTTATGGAAAAATAGAGAGGAGAAATTGTTGGAGTAAACAGGAGAATGAAGAAAGGTGAAGAAAGAAGAAATTCCAGTGTTAGTTATGAGGGGTGGGAGCAAGAGCATTCCCAGTGGGATGATAGGTAAGAATGAAGAGTTCTTTTGAAAATAAAATGGTTAGTGGTGGTGCGAATGGATGGTGGTAGGGAGTTCCAGAGGCGAGCTGTGCTATAGGATAGAAGGTTTTTGCCTGGGGGATGAGTTGGTTTGTACACTTCTAAGAGATTTTGATCGTTTGACCTTAATACTCTATCAGGTAGGTACATTTTAAAGGCAGAGGAAAGGGTTTGCCTTAATATTGCTACAACTCAAGTACTCTAGGTTGCACTGCATCTGAATTGTTAGTGTTTTAGCTGCTTTTCTGTATATATAGACTTCATTGTATATGTAGACTAGCTACTTATTCTACTGTATTACTGCCTCTGAAATCATTTTTCAGTTGTGCACTTGCCTTGCTTCATTTAAAAAGTTTTAAATTGCTAATTTTGCAGAGTTTTAATTGCATTACTGTTTAGGACTAACACACACACACACACACACACACACACACACGTGTTACACTTTTCTGTGTTTATTTACTGTATTACTGAATCATGCGGTATCGCTGTCACGTCACAGTTAGACGTTGCCCGTTCGATTCTCAGTTAGAGCGTCTTCCATGTGGCGACATGCGTGAATGGGCGCTCCTTCGTTGACGGTTGTGCATTAGGCCCGGTAAGCCAGCACGTAAAAATCTACTGCCAATCATTAGCGGACTGGAGTTCCGCTGTGGCGACCCCTAACCGGGAAAAGCCGAAAGACACGAACAAACAATTGCATCGTTTAGCCAGTTTTAACAAAAAAAAAATACAGTCTTGTTTGCTCGTTTCCCACCTTTCCTAGCCAGTCCAGATCCCAGGCTTTGCTTGTCTCAGGACTTCATTTTCTATGTTCAGAGCTATCCAGACCTTGCTGTGGTAGAGGGAAGTCCTATCCAGACCTTGCTGTGGGAGAGGGAAGTCCTACTGCTTACCAGTGGGAGTGGTGAGCATTGTACTGCCTAACACCAGAGGAGTTGTTTCCAGCTCTGAAATTGTAATTTTATTAGACTGATTTCTATCCCTTTCAACTTTCTGGCTTAAAAACGCATGTGTTTGCACATTTTTCGCATTGTGCAGCACCGCGAGGCCACAGTTAAACTATTCCAGGTGCCAGAAAGTCTGCTCTTCAAATTTTCCCTTAGAATTAGTAGGTTACTCAATAGTAGCACTAACCCCTGTGACTAGCACTTGCTCTAGAACCTTGCTGGAAAGCACATTAAAGCCTGAAACTGAAAAAAGCACTCAACTCTCCTCGTCAAGAAGGAAAACTTAATCGTAAGCACTAAACAGCCTATAATTGCAAAGTACCTTGCAAATGTAAGGGAAAACAGCTCTTATACTTTACAAAAAAAGCACCTAAACAGGCATGTCCAAGGGTCAGCTTCCGGTGAGTTCTCCTGTCCACCTGGTGAATCTGGGCATTCTGGGGCAATGCGGCAACTGCCTCATGTACACAGACAACCCTCTCCTTCTACCACCCAACACTACAACCTGCGAGAGATGCACTACATAGCCAAATTGGAAGCAAAGCTCTCTCCAGCCAAGATTGTGCTAGACAGTCAAGAGGAGAAGTTTAACACCTGCACTACACCTCAAGCAACTCATATCCCTTCAAAACCCACATCAACCACCCCCCACACATAGCAACACTAAACCCACATATGCAGAGGACCTTAACATTAACCTGCCCAAGCAACAAGGACCTCAGAAGCTGAAACACAAACAAAAAACAGTCACAACCAAAGTGACACACAGCTCACAGCACCTAAGGCAAGACAATGTGCCTAATACTTTAGTCATAGGTGACTCTTTAGTCAGGCACACTGATGTCCCACTCACCAAGCTGAACAAGGAGAAAATTAGAGTCAGCTGCCTGTCAAGGTGCCAGGATCCACCACATAACGCATGCACTCAAGTCACTTCACAACAAGTACAAATACGACTCTGTCATTGTCCATGCTGGAGTGAATGACTTGAGACTTACCTCCCTGGACTACATGAAAATAGACATGGAAGAGCTCTCTGATCATGTGGCCCAGGCAGGTATGACCCTAGCCCTGAGTAGCATCCTGCCTTCGCCCAGAATGATACCACAGTATAAGGACAAAATGATTGACTTCAACAATTGGCTAAGCTTCTGGTGTCATTCAAAGGGGATCCAGTATCTGTCTGCATGGGAAGACATGATAGACAAACCATGATGCTTTGCCAGAGATGGTCTGACACCTGTCACCCCTGGGATTCAGGTTACTGGTCAAAGCTCTTGCCACCCCTATAGTGCCTTTTTTAGGCAAGGTTCAAAGGACAAAACCACCACCATAACAGATACAAGCATGCAAAATCTGAAGGTAATACTACAAGTCTAAACCTCAAAATGCACTCTCTCGAGGCACTAAAAATCGAGAACATAGATATATGTGCAGTAACTGAGACTTGGTTCAAGGCTCCAGAGAGCACCCCTGCAATACCAGGCTACAACTCTTACCACACTTTTCAGCCACAAAACCAAGACCGAAACACTAAAGGTGGAGGAGTGCCCATATTCACCAAGGATATTCACACCTCCAGGCTAGTTGCCCAACACAATGCATCTGAAATTCCCCAGGTGCAACACTAGGTAAGACTACAATCCAAATTTTAGCTTGCTACAGATCCCCCACCATGCCCCAAGATTCTCACTACACCTTTCTAAACATACTGGAAAATATTAAGATACAACCAAACACCCTAACACTGGGTGATTTCAACTACCCTGCCATTAACTGGGAAAACTATTTGGGTACTAACTCCTTTTCTCAACGGTTCTTGGAATTCATAATTCCAACGCCCTGGATCAACTAAATCCATTGTCCCACCAAGGGCTCCAATATCCTAGACCTGGTCATTACCAACATGGGAGATAGATACTCCACACTAGTGGTCACCCCCTCATTGGTCAGGTCTGACTATAAGCAAATCACCCTTGACATCCGCATCCCACCCCCCAGTAAGGAAACCTCCTTAAAAAACTTCTCCAAAGCCAACTTCATGCTACTGAAGTCAGAAGTGACAAACTTCATGCCACCCATGCAGACGGGATCTGAAAGTTCGACTGCAGAATCTTACACTAAGGCACTGTACGAGCACATCCACTCATGCATGAATCGTGCCATCCCAAATAGAACCAAGATGCTCTCCTCCAAAAACAGGAAGCCAATCTGGTGGTCCCCCCTGCTATAAACAAACTATACAACAGGAGGAAGAAACTGTTGCAGAAAAGAGGAAAATCCCAGGATGCAAAAAAACTCCCTCACCAGCCTCAGTAAGAAGCTGAGATCCCTCAAAATCCTCAAAAGCTAGTTACGAAAATAAAACTGCCAAAGATTCCAAAGACAACCACAAGGCATTCTATAGTTATGTCAAGACTCTAAATGGCAATGCTCAGATCTGCTCTGAGGTTCAACAGAATGGCATTAAATATACTGATACCAAGGATACTGCCAATATCCTGGCAGATCAATTTAGTGCCAACTTCACCCCCCTTTCACCCCCTAAAGGACCCAACTCAATACCAACATAATCATGGCCACACAGGCAGACAGTGCACTCTCCACAGCTAATAATACAGCATCCATGGGACCAGATGATATCCCAAGCTGTGTACTACATGAACTACAAAATGAACTGGCACCTCACCTAAGTGTCATGTTTAAATCATAGCCTCACCTCAGGCTTCATGCCCATTGAGTGGCGCACAGCTACAGTTATCCCACTCCACAAGGGGGGATCCACCTTGGATCCCGGGAACTACTGTCCCATCAGTCTGACGAGCCTGATCTGCAAGGGCATGGAACGCATTATCATGGAACTTATAAACAAAGACACTGGCAACCTTCAAACACTGGACCCCATCAGGTTTGGGTTTGTGAAGGGCTGATCTTGTCTCCTGAACCTGACTGACTTCTTCAAATCAGTGTCCAGAGTTGCAGACAAGGGTAAGATGGCCCACACAGCCTATCTGTACCTTGCCAAGGCCTTCGACACCATCTCTCACTCTGGAATCACAGATAAACTTACTAAGATGGGCATAAATCCCTACGTCACTCGATGGGTTGCCAACTGGCTTACTGACAGAACACAGACTGTAAAAGTAGCAGACTCCAAATCCAGCTCCAGACAAGTGGAGTACCTCAGGGTTAAGTCCTGGGACCGCTCTTGTTTGGCATCTACTTCTCTGAAGTACAGGCCAACACTAAGGGACTCTGGCTAACAAAGTTCGCAGATGACTGCAAACTGGGAGCCATTACTGAATCCCCAAATGATGTGGATATTCTACAAAGGGGCCTTACAGAAACAGATGCCTGGTGCCAGAGCCATGGGCTCAAGCTTAATGCCAAAAAATGTATAGTTATCCCTTTGGAAGAAAACATGTACCCACGAATTACCACATAGGTGGCAGTACACTAAACATCGAAAGTGTGATGAGAGACTTAGGTGGACAGTGGTCTCACTTTCTATAACCACATCGCCACAACAGTCAGGAAATCCTGTGTGGCATACCTCATCACTATGGGCTTTTCATCCAGAAAAAAGGAGGTCATTGTCACACTGTACCCATCCCTCATTAGACCCATTGTAGAGTATAATGCCCAGTTTGGTATGTACCTCACAAGACATCTGCAACAGCTGGAAAGGCCACAGAAATACCTCACTAAAAGAATCACAGGCCTAAAGCAGATGCCATATGCTGACCATCTAAAAAAAAAAAAAAAAAAAACTCCAGCTATACTCTGTGCCATATCATCTACTCAGAGGCGATCTCTGCTTAAGGTAAAAGGCCATGTCAAACCCTGAGCTGTTGGACATGCAGCACTTAAAGAAATCCCAATCCCTCAGAGCCACACGCTCCAGGGATCGAAGCCTTGTCATCACAATGAACAAAACATGCTGGAGGGATTAGGTTCCTGACCCAGAGACTCCCCATACTCTGGAATAGACTGCCCATACATGTCAAGCAGAGCGCCTCCTTGGTCCTCTTCAAAAGGAACCTTGATGATTAGATGGGAGATAGGAAATTTACCCCGGGGATCGTGTCAGTCATCCTGCTAGACAGGGGTCCAGCAAAGTAAATATTGTGGGAAGAAATATCCAGGGAATTGTTATGGCTAGGCTTGCATAGGCCCTAGGGCCGATAGCCTAATACCAACCTATGAACCTAAGATACAATTATTTGCGGAGATTTTAACGTTGGGTGATACTGATGGTTCTTTGCATGATGTTATAAATACCTTAAGCAAGTCTGAAAGAATTTCAGGGCTTAAAATTTAATTATAATAAATCCAAAACATTACTAATTAACAAAAAGATCAACAAAAACTTGAGAGAGAATAGCCTGTTTAATTGGGAGAATGATGTATTACAATATTTGGATGTCAGTACAGAGAGTACATGAAGAGAGTCTGTTAAACTAAAACTACAATAAATGTATTAACCACCATCAGTGAACTAATTAAAAGATGGAATAAAATGTTCACAATGGAGGACAGGCTCTCTTTAATTAAAATAATAATTTTACCTAAAATTTTGGTTTTATATACAGCCATTGATACTACCCCCTCCCAATTTAAAAAATTAGAGTCCATGCTACTTAAATTTTTATGGTTCCCTTTAAAACCTAGGATAGCACATACATGGCATATTAGGAGCTTAGAACAGTAATGGGACAGCATTCCCTAGCTTAGATCTTTATTCCAAATTAGGTATAATTAATGTAATATTACACTGGATCACACCTACCTATGTATCTAGCTGGTACATGAGATTCATATAACTGATGTCAGAACTATAGAAACTCAATTTAAGGAAGAATATGGAATAAGTAGAGTTCATTGGCTTTTATGTGAATTTTGTTTTAGTTTGATCATTTTTCTTATGTCATTAATCAAATATTTAATAACTTTAAAAATATAATTGATTGTAATTACATTAAACAATTTCTATTTCTTATATTCCCTATAGCATACTTCCGATTGCCTAGATTCCTTCAACATCAATGCGATGCAAAAATTAAAGGAAAATAACGATTTTTTTCTGGGATCAGTATATTGAAAATAGGAGTATTAAACCACTAAACTATCTTTTTATGTAGTTTTGATAATAGTCAAGACAGTTGGTGGTTTATACACTCATTACAGCAGTTTATAAAAAAAAACAAAATAAGAGTATTAATCAACCTAGAGACCGAATCTATACCTAGTTTTATTCAGCTTTTTATTAGGTGTCTTGAAAAGGCTTGCAATTAAATTTAAGCCCTTGAACCTCGTCAATTTCTTTGAAACAGTCACCAAAGCCATAGACGAAGGGAAGGTAGTCCACACAGCCTACCTTGACCTTGCAAAAGCCTTCCAACACAATACCCCACTCGGGCATCATAAATAAGCTCACCAGTTTAAATATCAACCCCTATGTCACAAGATGGGTTGCAAACTGGCTTAGGGATAGAACCCACATGGTCAGAATTGCAGGTGCCATGTCAGACTCTAAACCAGTTACAAGCGGCGTCCCACAAGGCTCAGTCCTGGGACCTCTCTTGTTCGGTATATATTTCTCTGAGGTACAGGCTAACACAGGACTATGGCTGACAACGTTTGCAGATGACTGCAAACTGGGGGCCATAATTGACTCGCTGGCTGACACAAGCATCCTCCAAAAAGGTCTCACAGAGACGGATAACTGGTGCCAGAGCCATGGCCTAAAGCTAAATGCCAAAAAGTGCATAGTCATCCCCTTTGGGAAAAACAAAGTGCCCACAAATTACCACATAGGTGGTAATCCATTAAGTATGGAAGTAGTAATTAGGGATTTCGGGACCCAAGTAGACTGAAATCTCTCCTTTGACAATCACATTGCCAAAGTGGTTAGAAAGACATTCTATAATTGCCCACCTTATCACGAAGGGGTTCACATCTAGAGGTCATTGTGCCCCTCTACTCATCACTCATCAGGCCCATAACTGAATACAATGCCCCATTTGGGATGTACCTTACCCGACACCTGCTACAACTAGAAAGACCCCAAATGTACCTCACCAAGAGGATCAAGGGACTCAAACAGATGCCCTACGCAGTTAGGCTAAAGAAACTCCAGCTCTACTCAGTTGCTTACCGCCTACTCAGAGGCGATCTGTGCCGGACGTATAAAGCCATGTCCAACCCAGAATTAATGGACATGCTCCACCTCAAGAAATCCAAATCCATCAGAACTACATGCTCCAGTGACTTAAACCTCAGCACAGAAATAAACAGAACATGCTGGAGGGACAGATTCATATACCAGAGGCTCCCCTCACTCTGGAACAAAATCCCAATCCATATCAGACAGAGCCCCTCAATGACCCTCTTCAAGAAGAATCTTGACGTTTGGATGGAAGATCGTAAATTTACCACTGGGATCTCTTCTGTGTCACTGCTAGACAGAGGCACTGTAAACTAACCTTAAATGGGCTATCTTCTGTGACCTACTATACAGAGGCACAGTCAACTAATCTAAGAAGGGTGGCGAAAGCCAAACACACTCTGGCTAGGCTTGTAAATGCCCTAGGGCAGATTGTTCATAGGTTGATACTAGGCTATCAAAAATTAAGTATCTCACCTATCTATAAGATACTAAGAGAAGACGCACTAAAGTTTAACTCAGATTTTTGGAATTACTATGTAAAGATCAACGGAGAACAAATATCGGATGAATCAAAAAAAGTGTTACTGAATTCTATGTATGGTACCTCTTCTTTATTATAATGGTGATTGTATACATGGAAATTTATGAATAGGAGTTACTATACGCCACATAAAATTAATCTTATACTCAAAAACAGCCAAAGTAAATGTTGGAAATGTGATGAATTACTAGAGGCCAACTGGGTTCACATGTTCATTGAATGCATAAAAGTTGTTCAATACTGGAAAGACTTCAGATATTTTGCAAATGCTTTATGGTCTGATAAGTGTCATATTTCTAGCTCACTAATTCTATTCAATGTTCCTATACCTAATGAAATACCTAAATCTCACATTCAGTTACTCTGGTCAATTCTTGCAATTGCCAGACAAGTTATTACTTTGAAGTGGAAAAGTAAACAAGATTTGATGATTAAAGATTTTATTAATTTAGCAAAAGTTGTTAATAAAAAAGAACTGCAAACCACTTGTTAAAAAACTCGTGACATTGCTCATAAAAATACAATGTCAAAAATTGGAAAACCTTTTGAACAAATACTAAAACAATTTTATCCATAATTTATCATGGATGAATGTAAAGATTACAGTTTTGTTACTGTTTTATTGTACTTGTTATATGTACATTTGTGCATGTTTATAATGAAAACAAAATAAAAATGTTTTTGAAAAAAAAATACTGCAGGCAGTAACACATTCTATAAAGTAAACATAACAGGAGGAATGGGTGTAGGTTATGGAAAATCTCTCTAACAACTCAATAGTATTTTCTGAGGTTTTGGGACACCTCAGTGTTCTCCCACTGAAAACAGTGGCACATTCTGGTAACAATCTCTGACCAACAGAAACCCCACAGGGAGAATCAGAAAATGAACTCTCCACAGAGTTATAATCAGAAAGCCAAGGGGAAAAAACTGTATTCAAGTGGAATCCCTCTTTTTTCACTAGAAACTGAAAGAAACAGTCAACCAATGAGGAGCCACCAAGTTGGACAAACAATTCCTTGGATTGTGCAACAAACCACTACTTTATTACTTAAAATAAAAAACAAATAATCCACATAATATCATGTAAGCGCTTTTGTTTAAGCCTTCTTAAACTTCAGACAATTTAAGTGACATTTCCTTTTATACAATCTAACACTTCAATTGAGACAAATCAACTAAAACATAATTGGTTAATTAGCTCATGTTGCTGCTGTTACTAGTATGCTTATTCGAATGCTTAAATAAAAAAAAATTTAAAAAAGATTTTTTAAAAAAAGATTTTATGTTTAAATATATTTACCATAGAAAAAGCTGATCATATGGTATTAACACATACAAAGACGTGTAGTAATAATTAATGAACTATTTATTTAGCTCATGTTGCTGCTACTAGTATGCTTATTAGAATGCTTACATAAAATGTGCATTATGCATAACTCTCATCAAAAGGGGACATTCAGACTAAATACCTCTTGTATGAAATATACGCATACTTTTTTATAAATATGATTTAAAATACATGAATAGATGAATAGCTAAATAAATAGTTCATTAATTATTACTACACGTCTTCGTATGTGTTAATACCATATGATCAGCTTATTCTATGGTAAATATATTTAAACAAACTCTTTTTTTAAAAAGATCTTTTAAATCTGGTTTTATTTAAGCATTCGAATAAGCATACTAGTAACAGCAGCAACATGAGCTAATTAACCAATTATGTTTTAATTGAATTACGTCTCAATTGAAATGAGTTAAGATTGTATAAAAGGAAATTATGTCACTATTTTTAAATTGTCGAAGTTTAAGAAGGCTTAAACAAAAGCGCTTACGTGATTTTATGTGGATTATTTGGTTTTTTATTTTAAGTAATAAAGTAGTGGTTAGGTGCACGATTTAAGAAATTGTTTGTCCAGCTTGGTGGCTCCTCGTTCGTTGAGTGTTTTCTTCAGTTGTTTGTGTATCTTCTATTTTCGCTAGTTTCACTACAAAACTACTTTACAAGGATCAACAGCCTGAATCAAGCCCTAAGCCAGATCCAGTAAACTATTTCGATAAAAAAAAAAAAAAAAAAAAAAAAAAAACATTCGAGTAGACGCATACTTGATCATTTCTTTCTGGACAGGAACAATGGGGACAACCATGATATTAATGGCAGTAGCTGTTTCCCCATGGATGGCCACAGCAGTCCGACAAGGAAAAAATCCTTGTTCCCTCCCCAGGACAGACAAGTATGGCTCTCTCCCTTGCCCACTTAGGGGATCCCACTAGCCAAAGAGGACATGGGTAATTCCCACCCATACTGGATGCAGGTGCTACATCAGAGGGTCTGGTGTAAAAGATGAGTGGTCTTGGGTACAAATGGCCACAGCAGTCTCACCCACTGGCAGCAGAGACAAATTGGTAGCTGGCTGTGGTGCAAAGGCTGTTAGCTTAATTTTTTTTTTCTTTTTATGGCTAAAGAAGGACCAACAGTGGGACTGATGGTCTGTTCCCTGGTGAATGCGAAAATGGTACCTCTTTCCCGGGAAAGACAAGCATCAATTGCCAGTAAATACTACCAGCCCACAAATACTTTGACAGAAAAATTCATTAAAAAACAGAAAATCACTAAACACCATCGCACCAGCCCCACAAACGTAAAACGAAATTTCTCCACAGAAAAAAATATTTTAATTTACTTTACACCACTTTTAAACTGACAGAAAAAACAAGCACTCCACTGAAAAGTACTTTACAGTCTTGAGACAGTCCATTAAAATACAACTTTCCTAGCTTTAAAATAGCTTTCCAGAAGAATAAAGTAATAAAACATCAACAAAATTAAGAAAATGCAAGTTTTCCCCGAAGCAAACTTATCTGCCCAGCAAAAGAAACCACAAATTGGCCGATCCTCGAAAGCCTCACAGAACAGAAATCTTTGGCAGCAGGAAAGCTCTGAAGGGCTTAGCACACAAACCGGTCTTTTTAGTCAGCTCAGCCCGAGATGATTAATGGCTTTGGGTTGAGTGGAAGGTATCCTAAAGCTTTAGAAGCTGTCCGGCCGTTATATCTTTTGCAGGATATAACTTGTACAGCTAAAGATACTGCAGCAGTGATCAATATGAACACAGTTTCGGATTAAAAAAAAAAAATTTGTGAAAGCTCATCAAAAAATAAATAAAAATGTATCGAAACTAATTGTAGGGGCAATGTTTTCTGTGTGGAAGTGATTCCCCCTAGGAGGGCTTACATGCAAGGAGTGAAGCCTATAGCCAAATTGCTGTTCCTGCAAAGCCTCAGAGTGTGAACATGTCTAGACGACTGCTAATTGACTAACCCTTTGGAGAGGAAATCAGTAAAGTGTGTGCGAGTGGAAGCCAAACTTTTTGGAGACTGGTTGGTTGTATTTTAGGCATGATATAACCAAATACAGCCAAAAGCTACTGCAGCAGTGAGGATGATCAACATCTGCAAATTCACCCCGGGTTTTGCACCAGTCCTTCATGGGTAAGAGAAATATGTAAATTTCCCTACAAACTCATTTGGCCTATCTCTGGGTTGTTTGTATGCAAAATTTAAGAACTAAACACTATCATGGAAATTTAAGGTTAGGCTCAAGATCCCCAGAGATTTCAACAGCCTAGTAGACACCAAAGAAACTAATGAGATACAACTCCTTGAAAAGTGAAACTACTACAAATAAAAGCCAGTGGGTTAGGTGTGTACAAGCTGGTGCTCAAGTACACTTCTGTTTTTCTTTAAACGCTAGTGGCCTATAAGAGATCTGCAACTTTTATAGATGATAAAGTGAAACCTGAAAGTGGGTTGCTGGGAGCTTATGCTTCTGTTTTTCTTTCACTAGCCTTGGTGGGCATGCACAAATGTCTGGAGAAGCTGCATTGCTCCTAAGTGTCACATTTTTTACCAACTACAAGTTTCTATTAATTCAGACCAGAGCAATGTAGAACTCTATGTGGTCAAATTTCTGTGCCCCTCATCTAAAGATTTTTGAAGGTGGTATCTATATTAATAGGCAGTTTACTGGAAAGCATGACACTTTAATGTCACAGATTAGCAGGTGTATTTCTACCAATGGACTCCTAAGTGTAGAGGAAAGGAAGACAGTTTTTGGATATTCAGTAGAATCAGTGAAAACATTAAGCCACGGTGGTACAGCTGTAGAGTTTGTTGCCTCACAGCAAGAAGTTCTCCTGTAAGATTCTAGGCTGGAGTACCTTCTGTGTGGAGTCTGCATGTCCTCCCCATGGTCGAGTGGCCTCCGAAAGACATGCGTGAATGGGCGTGCCTTCGCTGAAGGTTGGGTGTCAGGCTGGCAACTTGGCACCATTAAAAAAAAAAAAAAAATCTACTGCCAATAATAAACAGACCGGAGTTCCGCCGTGGTGAGCCCTAACCGGGAAAAGCTGAAAAGATAAACAAAAGTAGAATCAGTGAAAACCTGTAAAGCCATATTTGTACCTCTATAAATATAGGGGAAAAATCTTTAATAATCCTGGTACAAATTATCTACTCTTGCAAAGAGTCAAGACTCCAATGTAAAAATTCCCCAAAAAATAAAAAAATAAAGAGAGCTGTGCAGGTTGCATTTACCTATAACAGTAAATATTTAAATTCTTCACTACTGTAGTAGCCTACGAGTTGCACCCTGGCCAAGGTTACAGCAAATGACCAGCTTCCAAAAGCTTTCATTTTGTCGATACTGTTACGCTGGCTGCTTGGAGGCTGAACCCATTTTGGAGGAAGTCATATATAAAAAAAGACAGTGACTAAACATATTCAGGACTTTTACCCCTCTAAAGAAAAACAGAAAACTCATCCTGAGAACCATAAACAAAAATATCCAAGTAATTTGGAACTATACATACAGATCCCACGACAAAATGTACAATAAGGGGGAGTTATGGGGGGTGGGCTCAGCTACTGCAGCACTGAAGAATTCAAACATCTGTTACAGACAATGGCAACTTACAGAACTGTATTATATGCATCAATCTCACTGCTGCAATAGCCAATGGGTAGACTACCATGGATTATCCAACCTTGGAGGAGGAAGGTTAAGGATCTAGGAGCCCCTGGATAATGGTCCTATCAAAGCCAGCTCTGGACCCGGAAAAATAATCCAGCTTGTAGTGCTTTGTAAATGTTTGGATGGTGAACTAAGTTGCTGCCTCTAGAATGTTTCTAGAGTTCACCCCTTTCTAGCATGCCATTGTAGAAGCTCAGGCTCTGGTAGAATGCATCTTTTAAAACACTGCCTGGAATAAATTTTTCTTGGTGGGAATAAAAAACAGCAGCAGCAGAGGACACGTAGAAATAGCCTGGTTAGACATGGGTTGACCTTTCTTAGTCCCAGAACAGGGAACAAAGAGCTGGTTAGCTTTCCTCAAGAACTCAGTTCCGTCATGAAAGTACCCACACAGTTAACTATGCTCACCAAAGTGTGTACAATACTTTCTCCCTTGTTTTCTGGTTCTGGATGGAAAACAGAAGATTAATGGCTTGATTTAATGTGAAGTCTGAAGCAACCTTTGGCATAAAAAACGGACGTGTGTGCAGAGTGACCCCATCTCTAAAAGCAGACAAGGTCCTCCCACCATAAAAGCCTGCAACTCGTATACTCCTCTTGCAGATGTCAGAGTAACAAGGGTGGAGTTTTTCCAGTTAATGAACCTTAAAAATCAGTTCAACATGCAGATTTCAAAGGGTAATACAGTCAGCTTTTCTAATACAAAGTTGTGATCTCAAAGACGAGGAACAACTCAGCTACTACCACCCATTTTCTCTTCTACCACACCAATCCAAGATACTAGAAAACATATTCACACCAAACTACTCAAATACCTCATCAACCACAACCTATCTCCCACTCAACATGGCTTTTGGCCTAACCACGGTACAACCATTACCTACAGTTAACCAATCAGAAACAGTGAAAAGCTAGTAATGGTCTTCCTAGGCCCATCAAAACCATTTGATACTGTAACTCATCAAAAACTCCTGCTGGAGCTAGGCTCTTTGGGCCTCAGTACCCCCACTGTTAACCTGGTTCAACAGCTACTTATCTGACAGGAAACAAGCCGTGAAATAACAATACTCTGACTTCCTCACAGTGACAGCTGGCATCCCCCAGGGATCAATATTACATCCCTGCTCTTTAATGCCCTTGTCAACAACTTCAGTACGCCACTTAACAAGCTACCTTGGTACAATACGCAGATAATGCTATACTCATCTGCTCGGGCCAAACACAAACCTCCCTTCATGACACCACCCCCCAATAAGACTTCCTAGCCATCAAATAATGCTTAGTTCTGACATGCTCCTAAATGCAAAAAAAAAAAAAAAAAAAATTAATGCTTTTCACTCCTAAAAATTACTCCAATTAGAGAGTCTCATTCCACATCCTGTCCTCAAATGGAGCTGAAATACAACGCATACAAGCCAAACTCTTACATGCATTACTCAAAGATGGCATGTGTTAATCACACTGGAGACTATTCGTCAAAAAGACAAAATTGGAAACTAGGTTCCCTCTAGAGCTAAATAAATTCCACACTGACGACATTGGGAAGATCACAGCACAATCGTACTCCACTCCCATCCTCTCTCTACAACGCACCCATCTTTACAAACCTTAATATAACCACCAAAAAGTACAGTTTTGTACCTACCATAAATGTAAATGTCCGAACTGGATAGCATCTGCAGTCATAACTAATGGGTTGTCCTGTCGTCAGGCAGCCCTTCGGTCGGCCGGATTCCAAAGTCCGGGTCCGGCTTCGGCTGATGTCACGCTTCACCCGACGTCATCTCTGCTGGTCTTCGGGTATAAAGGCATCAGCCGATGCCATTTTCCTCAGTGTTTCTTGCCCCAGATGCCAATTGCCCTCTTGGAAAGCTAAATTTTGGATAAATGCCAATGTTTCCAAAATAGTAGAAGGCAAACACAAAAAATAAACATGTATGTACATATATACAAACAAATACACCATAACAGACTCCCAGCTAGCTATTAGGAGGGTAAGTACCCTAGGAGTACCGCAGAGGGAAGGAGGAGGGTATCCTGACTGCACATGCTATCCAGTTCGGACATCTACATTTATGGTAGGTACAAAACTCTACTATGTCCTTCATGGATGCATCTGCAGTCATAACAAATGGGTAGAATACCATAGCCAAACTAGGGGAGGAGGAATAATAATTATGGTGTAGTCAGGATCCCTTGCAGTACAGCAGTGGCAAACCCTGCTCGGGATCTACAATATAGAGGTAAATTATAATGCTTGACAAATGTATGCACGGAGGTCCAAGTAGCCGCCTCAATAATGTCCTTTGTTGCCACTCCTCTTAAGAAAGCTGTGGTAGTGGCTGTAGCCCTTGTAGAATGAGGTCTTATGTTCTGTGGAATTGGTTTTCCATGGTAGGAGTAACAGAATCTTATGCAATTTCCTATCCATTTGGAGATTGTCTGTTTGGAAATTGCTTTTCCTTCCCTTCCTGTTGCATAGGCTACAAAGAGCTGGTCAGTTTTTCTGTTACCTTTGGTTCTGTCCAGGTAGCAGCGTAACTGTCTATGTACATCCAAGGTATGCATTATTCTTTCACCTGTTTTGTGGATTGGGAAAGAAGGTAGGTAGGTGGATTGCCTGGTTTAAAGACACTCTGGATACCACCTTAGACATAAATGTAGGATTAGTTCTCATGGATACCCTATCTTGATGGAAGATTAGGAAGGGTTGCACTGCCATTAAGGCCTGTAGTTCAAACCCTCCTTGCTGAAGTAATAGCCAGCAGGAAAGCAGTTTTCCATGACAGGTGTTGTAGATCTGCTGTTGCTGCTGGTTCAAACGGAGGTAGTGTCAACTTTTCTAGTACAAAATTCAAGTCCCATGCTGGTAATGGTGGTTTCCTAGGAGGTTTTACATTCTTGATCCCTCTGAGAAACTGCCCGAGTAGAGGATGTGAAAAGACAGGAGGATCAAAGCTGTATTCTGCTGAAATAGCTGATGCATGTATCTTGATGGAGGAATAGGACAGGCCTGTATGTAGAAGCTCTGCCAAGTACTCCAGAATGTTAGCAATATCTATGTTCGACACATCTTTTCCTCTTTCAGTACTCCAAATGACGAACCTTTTCCATTTTCCTGCATAGTTCCTTCTTGTTGAAGGTCTGCGGGCTTCAAGGATAATGTCTTTAACCCTTTGTGAAAGGTCTGGGTTAGTTACTGCTATGTGATGTTCCAGGCTGTCAGTTGCAAGGTTTTTAGGTTTGGATGTATGATGTTGTAGTTGTTCTGAGTTAACATCAGAGGCATCATGGGTATTGACCACATTTTCTCCCGAGACATGCTCCTCAGCAATGGGTACCAGTGTTGCCTTGGCCAGTTAGGAGCTATCAGGATTATCCTTGGACGCCCTCTTTGATTTTCAGTAGTACCTTGTGCATCAAGGAAGAGGTGGGAATGCATATGCTGTCAGGCCTTTCCAGCTGAAGGATAGAGAGTCCACCTTCCATGCAAGTGGGTGGAATGTCCTTGTGCAGAATTTTTTGAGCTGGTGATTTTGTGGGGAAGCGAATAGATCTATATGTGGCATTCCCATTTCTTTGTGATGGCCTTGAAGATGTCCGGTGTAGCATCCATTCGTGAGCATCCGAGGTTGTTCTGCTTAAAATGTCTGCTAGGGTGTTCTCTTTTCCTGGTACAAATATTGCCTGTAACTGGATGTTGTAGCCGAGAGCCAGATTCCAAAGG
The DNA here is from genome assembly GCF_019279795.1 of Protopterus annectens. Classification (NCBI taxonomy): domain Eukaryota; kingdom Metazoa; phylum Chordata; order Ceratodontiformes; family Protopteridae; genus Protopterus; species Protopterus annectens. Next base: position 780,076,114 of record NC_056726.1, on the reverse strand, counting down.
TCCAAAGTCATTCTGCATAGTGGGTAAGAATGAGTGCCTCCCTGTTTGTTGATGTACCACATGACTGTGGTGTTGTCTGTCCTTATCATCAAATGGCCTTCTTTGAGGAATGGTCTGAATTTTAGGATTGCCAGTTTTACTGCCAGCATTTCTTTTTGGTTTATGTGCAGGTGCAGCTGGTCCTGAGTCCACAGTCCTTGTAAGCATTTGTCCAGCATGTGTGCCCCCCCATCCTAGGTCTGAGGCATCCGTAGTGATGGTTTGGTTTGCTCAAAAGTTGTGGAAGGGTAAGCCTGGGTTTGACTGGCATGCCCGAGCCCACCAGAAGAACTCCTGTTTTAAGCATGGGATTAGTGGTATTTCTGTTTCTAAGCTGTGCCTGTGTTGAGACCATAAATTCTTTAGGTACCACTGTAACTTTCTCATATGCAGTCTGGCATGTGGGACCAAGATTATGCATGATGCCATGAAGCCCAAGGCCTGCAGAACTTTTCTTGCTGTTAGTTTGTTCTGCTTTGTTAATGCTAAGAAGTAAAGAGGGAGTTCTTTTGTTTTCTGCAGTTAGGAATGCCATCTGTTTTACTGTGTCCAATTCCGCCCAAGAATGTTCTTGTCTGGGATGGGATCAGCCTTGACTTTTGAAAATTGACTGTGTATCCCAAGGCTTGTAGCAAGTAAATGACCCTTTGTAAATCTGTTGTCAGCTTGCTTTTGTTGTCCGCTTGTAACAGGCAGTCATCCAGGTATGGATAAATTTGAATTCCTGTACTCTGCAGTGAGCGATTACTGATGCCAGGCATTTTGTGAATACTCTGGGCGCAGTAGATAAGCCAAAGGGCAATGCTGAGAATTGATAATGCTCTGATCCTGCAAGAAATCTGAGGTATCTTCTGCAATTTGGTCGAATGGGGACGTGCAGGTATGCCTCCTTGAGATCTAGAGTTACCAGCCAACACTCCTTGCCCAGCATGGGAAGAAGTTGCTGTAGGGTCAGCATTTTGAATTTTGGGACAATGATGTATGTGTTTAAGATGGACAGGTCGAGAATAGGTCTCCAGTTTTTTTTTTCTTGGTACTAGGAATAGTCTGGAGTAGAACTTTGCCCTGTTCTGTTATTGGCACCCTTTCCACAGCTCTCATCTTTATTAATTCCGCTATCTGGTGCAGGGCTTCTATTTTTGATTTGGGGCAGGTTTGGCATTCCTCTTTTACTGGTAAAGTGTGGAAGTGGAACCGGTAGCCTTGGTCTATGGTTTGCAAAATCCACTTGTCTTTTGTAATATAGTGCCAATTTTTCAAGAATAAGGCTAACTTTCCGCCTAATGGTGCTGCTATTTGTTCCCTGGTAGGCAGAGATAGAACCAAGTCACTGAGATTGTCCTGTTGTAGTGGCAGTGGTTGTGTCTGTGCCTCGGTTATTGCCTTGCCACTGTCGTCCTCTGTAGGCACCTCCTCTGGATTGATTTCTGCCCCTAGCGCCTGTTCCTGCCCCTTTGGGATCTTGTGGAGTCAGGAAAGGACCAATTTTTGGCAGGCCAGTTCCTGCTAAACCTTGGGGGCTGAACCTGTAGGAAATCTTTAACTGTTTGTACAGATTTTGCCTTGTCTTCCATTTTCTTCATTACCTGCTGGGCAGGTTCCCCAAATAGACTGGCCATATCCATAGGAGCATCCAATAGCTTAGCTTTAACATGATCCTGCAAGACCTGTTCTTTCAACCATGCATGCCTTCTTATCACTGTGCCAGTCATGGCTGATCTAAATGAAGCCTCCAGTGCATCATAGCCACATTTTAAAGAATGTTTACTAACCTGTTGGATGTTATTCACCATTTCTAATACATATTTCTTATCTAAAGATTCATCAGAGGACAGCTTTTTAATTAACTGATCAAGCATAAACTCTTGGTATTGGATCATGTGAAACTGACAGTTTAAAGCTCTAGCTGAGAGAGTAGCAGAGGTGTAGACTTTTTTCCTCCATCTCTAAGGACCTGGATTCCCTTTCAGAGGGAATAGGGTTTTTTGCTGTGGTCGAGGTTACCGCCTTAGGCCCCTGGGATATAGTTTTGGGGTCTGCAAGTGGGGCCTTGTATAGGTGGTGATGAGTGTCTGGCACCCTGTAAAATCTATCTGGTTTGGCAGGGGCTGGAGGTAAAGAATCAGGTGCAGTGCAGACATCAATAAATGCATCGTCCACAACAGGTAGGACAGGAGGTATAGCTAAGGGCCTATGTTGTGGTAAGTGCAGAAAAGTCCTAAGCCTTTTTCTTGAATCTGAGAAATCTTGTCCCTGCCATTGGAATTGTTCTCTCATGGCATGTAAGGTTTCCCCAAAGGAGAATTCCTCTGGTGGAGAAGCAGCTGGAATGGATTCTTCAGCATCTGAATCTTCATAATTGGAAAAAGGAGCCTCTGGCTGGTCTGTAATGTCTGAGTCATCCGCAGAATCATCAGAGGACACAGGCTCGGGGGGCTCTGCTCTAGGTCTCTTTTCTGGTGGCTGAGAGGCCCTGTCTGGGTGAGATTGGGATCCCCTAATTAAGGATATTAAATCTTCTGCCAGCGTAAGCATTTGTGAACTAGAAGTGGGCCTGAGTGAGGGTGGTTTAACAGGCACTGATTTGGCTGCTTTAGCCCTGGCAAAGGCCTTAATAGACATGGCTGCAGGAGGCCTAGCAGCACCACGTGCTGGGGTAGAGATATCCAAGGGGATGGTGTCTGATAGATCAGTAGGAACCACAGTTGTAGGCAAAATTTCTGAGGCTGATTCAGGTAAGGTAGCAGGAGCCTCAGTAGAAGTCATGGATTCGGCTGAAGATTGACCAGTTTTCTCGGTTTCGGCCGAAACCGAGACACTCGCTTTGCTTAACCGTGGTTTCGCTGAAACCGCGGACCGCGAAAGTGTCGGCCTTTTCTTTCGCTTAACAATTTGGTTACTCGGAGGATCCGACGGCATAATGTACGTAAAATCTGAGCAGAAAAACTGTTCAGCAACTCCGACCGACGCCTAAGCGCTCGCAGTTGAAGGAAGCACAGGCCGAGCAGGCTGCTACCGTGGTCTGGGCCTAAGCAAGGCAAACAGTAAGAGTGGAAATCTTTATGAGGTATTTGTTTCACAAGTTAAACAGTTATTGACTTTTTCTGACATCGGCTGAGGCAAGAAAGAGTCCCCAACGGGTACTTAGCTTTTAGAAGTCTTCGAAGTAGTATTCGGTAGTAATAATCTCTGGATCTGACCGACCGGCACTTGCGAACAGCTTCTGCTTGGGCCATGCGGCAAGAAAGACTGAGGAAAATGGCGCCGGCTGATGCCTTTATACCAAGACCAGCAGAGATGACGCCGGGTGAAGCGACATCAGCCAAGCCGGACCCGGACTTTGGAACTGTCGATCAAGGGCTGCCTGATGACAGGACAACCCATTAGTTATGACTGCAGATGCATCCATGAAGGACATCAGGCTAGAGACAGCCTACAAGACTGCAAAATTTGCAACTAATAACCTACCACTGTAGAGCTCTAAAAAAATCTCAGCTAGCTAGAACTTACGAACTACCTTCACTACTCTCAAATGACTAGAGTCCATACATAAAAAACCCAGAAAAAATGTCCAGACCTCAAAGAAATACTTTCAGCTCACACTACTAATCACACTACTACTAGAGTACTAAACGTCCAACAACAAAGCTTTCCTAGCCATCTCAAAATCTACCACCACAGGTGACTAGTTAAATTCCAACCAGGTAGTAAAAACCCTGGAACCAAATCCTCACTTTAAGGCGTCACTGAAGACGTGTCTATTTAAGAACTGGTTGTGCTCTTGTACTGCACCAGGCTAAACTCCCTGGACTTGGCCACTTTCTCTTCCCCCAAACCATACTATATTAGCACAACCCTTCTTTATTCTAACCTACACACAAGTCTGACCTCTATTTTCTTAACTCTACTTACACCTCCTATTCTTAACTCTACTTACACCTCCTATTCTTAACTCTACTTACACCTCCTATTCTTAACTCTACTACACCTCCTATTCTTAACTCTACTACACCTCCTATTCTTAACTCTACTACACCTCCTATTCTTAACTCTACTACACCTCCTATTCTTAACTCTACTACACCTCCTATTCTTAACTCTACTACACCTCCTATTCTTAACTCTACTACACCTCCTATTCTTAACTCTACTACACCTCCTATTCTTAACTCTACTACACCTCCTATTCTTAACTCTACTACACCTCCTATTCTTAACTCTACTACACCTCACCCATCCTACACTCATACTATCACACCATAAATCTCTTCCTTTACAAAAAGCATCCATCCTAATCTCCCCTTCAGCAAAATCATCCAGTATTAAACTATACTCAGCCCTCACTACACCAATAATGGAGTATAATAGACCCCTAACCTGGCATCTGCAACAGCTGGAGTGGCCACAGAGGTTCCTCACTAAAAACGTGCAGGGTAGGAATAATAAGTCCCATGCAGACCGCCTCAAAGCCCTGTCTCTGTACTCTATCACCTACAGATTACAAACTACAGAGGGAGAAACTATGCCTAATCTACATGGAATTCTCTGACGAAGCCCTGATGGATCTGCTACACATTCACAAAACAGCACTAGAATTACCCAATCTAAGGATCTAAATCTTGTCTGTGACAAACAAAACATATTGGAGGAACAGGTATGTGTCTCAGAGACCACCTCTTTTCTGGAACAGACTCCCCCTTCACATGAAAGAGCTCTTCCTCAAGGATTTTCAAAAGCTATTTGCATCAATGAATGGGAAATTGCAAATTCGCCACTGCCTTATCACCTATGGCCCTTATGAACAAGAGCAGTTTGTAGATGCCTTAAGGCATAGGCATATACCAAAGCCATTCCAGACACAGAGAATTGATTAGGAAAACTGTGGCATATATTTATTTATTTATTTTTATTTTACATTTGTTAACCGGGGGTGTCTGACTGAGCCGAAAAGGCCCTTTTTCAGCAGAGGCCCGGGGAGAAAAGCTCCACAAAGAAAAATTACAGACACATTTAGTTATTTAGACATAATCAGTATACACACAAATTACAAGAGACATGTTTTACAGTCGACATGCACAAACAGTTACAGTGGAGAGCACAATCAAAAAGATATTAATTTAAAAAATAAAGGTAAGTAATAGATTTGTGGTGTACAGCTGAACTTTGGAATGTAGGTAGAATACATACATAGTACACAGGTACAGTACATACATTGTAGATTAGCCAGTGTTTGTGAGTAAGATTGAAAAACTATTATCAATTGCTCTAGATTTAGTATGCATATGTTATCCGCTTTCACTAGCCTGGGAGCAATCATGGCACTGCCAACTTTACTTGAGATGTTGCCTGATGAGGTCTTTAAAGGAGGCTTTGGATGATGTGTTTTGAATGCTAGTAGGGACAGAGTTCCATTTTTTAGCCACCGAACTACTATATAGTGCATCTCCAAAGCTATTGTAGCTGTTGGTGACTTCTAGTAGTAGTTTGCTTGATGATCTAAGAGGCCTTTTGGCTGAGTGATGTTGTACTAGGTTTTTGAGGGCAGGACACTTATTGGGGAGGTAATAGATAGCTCTGATTGTAGGTTAGGAGGTTGGGCAGTTCAAGCCAGTGGAGCTCTCTCAAAGCAGTACAGTGATGAGTTCTATATGAGCAATTTGCAGCAAAACGGGCAATTCTGTTATAGCAAGCTTCCATTTTGCTTAGTTCAGTTTTGTTGAGATTAGTCAGAATGGGAGATGCATAGAGTAGGGTGGATAGAAGTTGGGAGCGAGCAATGGCTGATCTTGTGTTGTTGGTAAGAAATGGTTTGATACGGTAGAGTGACCCCAGTTTGGCATGCATTTTTTAATAGTTAAGTTCAGATGACTATCAAATTTTAGGTGGAGTCTATGGTTATTCCCAATAGCTTAGCCTGTGCCACTGGAGCAATTGGAGTAGCATTTGTGGAGTAGATAGTGAATTGACTGTTAGTGTTTTTGTTAGAACTGGTTATAATCATAAGCTGAGTTTTCTTTGGATTGAGGATAAGTTGGGCTTTGGTAAGGTAGTTTTCAACGCCAGAGAATGCTAGTTGAGTTGTTTGCAGGAGGGTGGGAATGTTTTGTGCAGCACAGATTAAGGTAGTGTCATCTGCATACTGAATTATAGATGCATGCTGTGTGGAGGTGTGGAGGTCATTTGTGAAGACTGTGAATAGTAGTGGTCCTAAGATAGAACCCTGTGGGACTCCTATAGTTATTGGCAGCTGAGGAGAGAGAGAATTTTCCCATTTCACAGCTTGGTACCTGTCAGTTAAGTAGCTTTGGAACCAGGTAAGAGTGGAATTAGATAGATGATATTGGTTTAGTTTGTTTAGCAGGATTTGGTGCGAGACTGTCAAATGCTTTGGACAAATCCAAAAAAAGAGTTGACACTTGCAGGCCTTCATTTTTGAGACGGTTTACTGTGTCTGTGAAGCAGAGGAGAGCTGTAGTGGTACTATGGGCAGGTCTGAAACCATGCTGAGTAGGTGACAGGATGTTGCAGTCTAGGAGATGGTTTAGCATCTGGGTATGGATGCATTTTTCTAGGATTTTGGCCGGGGTAAAGCAATGGGTCTGTAGTTATTAAGTTCAGTGGAGGTCCCGCCTTTATGTATGGGTGTAACATAGGATATTTTCCAGAGTTTGGGCACATAGTTTTCAAGAATTGATCTGTTTATGAGAGTGGAGACTGGGATAGCAATAGCATCTGCTGTAAGTTTCAAGAAATAGCTGGGAGTAGGTCGGCTGCTGTTGATGAGGTTTTTAGTTTGGAGAGCATGCTTTGATTGAAGTGGTGGAAACTGTTTTGAGGGTAAAGCTAGTATTAGAGTTATTTGTGTTGGGGGGATAGTGAGGAAGGAACTGTCCTGTGATACTAAGGATAGAATTGAGTTCACAAAGTGGGAGTTGAATTGTGTTTCGATGGGAACTTTAGTGTCAGGGGTGGTTGGTTTGGGGTAGCCTTTTGGATTTTAGTAGCTGGTTTACATTTTGCCAAAATTTTTGGGTTGTGTTGGTATTTAGTTTGTAATGTTGTGTAGTAGGATTTTTTTTTCCAGCCTAATGCATTTTTTTGCACGGTTGCACAGTTCTTGGTACTTAGTTAGGCTTTGTGTTTCTTTGTTTTTTGATAGTAACGCCAGGCAGTGTCTCTGGACTTGAGGATTTGTTTGGTTTCTTTACTGAGCCATGGGTTTGTAGAGGTTCTAACCTTGATTTTGCGCAATGGAGCGACAGTGTCTAGGTGTTGTAGAAATGTTTTGTTGAAATATGCTACAGCCTGGTCAAGTGGGAGGGTTTTTAGGGGGTCCAGTCACAGTTACACAGTAAAGTGCCGAGGACCTCAGGAGAGAATTTTTTTGTGTTTCTAGTGGATATATAGTTAGTGGTTTTGCATATACTTGTTCTACTACGTATAAAGTATATTATGTTGTGGTCACTTAAGGTGTCTGGGAGACTGCCTGTGTGAGGGTACAATGTGGGGTTGCTAGTTAGGACCCAGTCAAGGATGGATTCCCTTTTAGATTTTTTATCACACCTAGTTGGAATTTGGACTAGTTGCTGGTAGCCATGGAGATTTATTAGATTACTTGGTGGTTCTGATATACAGGTGAACCAATCTAGGTTGAAGTCCCCCAGAATAAGGGTTTCTTGTGAGTATGTGGAAGAACACCAGGATAAAAAATCTTCAAGGCTAGCAGGTGTATTACCAGGTGGAATATAGATCACAATTATGGTGATGACCTTTTTAGGGTGAAGTTGAAGTTGTGAGATAAGTATGTCCCAATTATTGGGGAGGGGTGGAGTTTGGTAATTGACTGGACAGTTGTTGGACTTGTAGAGTAAGGCAGTTCCACCCCCTTTACGAAGTGGTCTGTCTTGTCTAATGATATTGTAGCCGGTAGGGAGAACTTCTGAGTTAGCTATGTTTTTATTTAGCCAGGTTTCTGTTAAAGCAACTATGTCTGGGGAGTAGTGTGCTATTGTAGCCTGGAGTTCAGGTATTTTACTTTTGATACTTCTAATATTAATATTTAGCATTAAAAGATGGTTGGTTTTGCTGCTGTTGTTGATTTGCCCAGGGATGAAGAAAGTGGGGGTGTTATGTTCTGACATTTGTGTTTGAGCAGTTTGTGTTGGACAGGATGGATTTGGGCCTGGGTTGGGGTGGATATCCCCACTTATGGTGAGCCTGGAGTTAAACTGGTTATACAGATGTTGGAGTTTGGTGAGGAGTGTGAGAAAGTATTGTGTTTTTTTGGAGTAGGAATGAGAGCATATGTGTTTAGTTCTGAATTGGTCCGTTATGTAGTTCTTGAATAACTGTGGGCAGATATTATTATAATGTGTGGTGTCTGTGTATGAGAGTGCATAATGCAGTGTTTTGCTACTAAGTTATATAGTTTAAGATATTACTAGAGTGATAACTTGTGGTGTTGTAAAGAATTATGAGAAGACAGACTAGATTTAGTTGTGTGATAGTCATGGTTATAAAGTTTATGTTGTTTCTAGGTGGGGGGTCTGAATAGGAATTATAGGGTTGCACTATATGTGGATGGGGAAGTAGTGTGGGTGATGCAAAAATGCCTAGTGGGAATGAGAGTGATTGGGAGTATTTTGTGTGGAGCAAGTTGGTGTGGTTTAATGTGATATGACTTGAGGAGCTGTGATTGGTGGAGGTGATGTGAAGGTGAGCTGTGGGTGTGGCTATGATTACTATAAATGTAGAGGTAGTGGGGGCGGGAGGGAATAGGGGGCAGGGCAGGGGAGCGGAGAGAGCCCGAGCGTTAGCGAGGGCGAATGGAGCGGGGCAGAGCCAGAGCCAACCAAGGCAAGAGAAAAAAGTAAGTATTACTTTACAAATCTGAACACTTAAACCAAATTCCTGAGGTCTAATGGCTTACCGGCTAGCAGAATGTAATTGCTGAAAGCACTTGTGTCCTGGTGAGAGACTAGAAATTTAAAGATGGCTCCATGCTCAGCAGGATTCGAATACAGACTTTGTATTGGGGGAGGGAGATAGCACAAGGGGTGTAAACCAGGTGGAATGCAAAGAAACCAGAGAGGCAATCAGTGAAAGGGGCCCCCCCCGAGAGGGGAAAAAAAACAAATTAAAAAAGGGGGAAAAAAAAAAAAGGGGGTTTTTTTTTTTTTAAAAATTTGGCCAAAAAAAAATTTTTTTTTAAAAAATTTTTTCCCCCAAATTAAAAAAACCCAAAAAAAAGGGGGGAAAAATTTTTAAAAAATTTTTTTAAAATTTTTTAAAAAATTTTTCCTTTGGGGAAAATTTAAGTGGGTTTTAAAAAAATAAAATTATCAAGTTTTAAAAATAAAAAAAAAGGGGGGGGAAAAGGATTTAATTTAAATGGTTAAAATTTTTCCCTTGATTTCAAAAGTAATTTTTTATTATGACTAAAAATTAAATGATAAAAAGGGGAAATCCCCTTTGCCCCTTGAGGAAAAATGAATTTTTTTTTTTTCAATTTTTTACATTTTGGGGGGGTGAATGAATTTTCGGGGGCCCTGCCTTACCCAAAAATTTTACTTTTTTTTATTGTTTTTTCATTTTTTGAAAAAATGGTTATTTTTTTTGGGGGTTTTAACCGGTTTTAATTTTTTTGGGGGGTGGGAAAAATTTTAAAGGTGTTTTTAGGGTAAAAAATTTTTGGGGGGCAAAATGATTTCCAAAAGGGGGGGGAAAAAAATTTTTTTCCCCCCCTTTTTTTCAAAAAATTTTTATTAGTTTGGGGGGGAATTTTGGTTTTAAAGGGGTTTAATTTTTGGGTTTTAAAACTTTTGGCTTTTTTTAAAAAAAAGGAAAAAAATTTTTCCCCCCCTAAAAAACCCCGCACATTTTTTTTTAAAAAATTTTTTTAACCCCCAAAATTTTTTAAAAACCCCCCCTTTTTGGGATTTTTTTTTTCCCCAAAATAGGGGGGATTAAAACCCCTTTTAAAATTTTAAAAAACCTTTTTTTAAAAAATTAAAAAAAGGCCTTAAAAAATTTGGGGTTTCAAATAAAATATTTAAACAAAGGCAAATTGGGGAAAAAAATTTGAATTTCCATAGAAATTTTTAAAATTTTCCCGGAAAATTTTTTTTTTAAAAAAAACCCTATTAAAAGGGGAAAATTTGGGAAAAAATTTTTCCCCCTTTTCCCGGAAAAATTTTCCCAAAAATTTTTAAAAAAACCCTTTTTTTTAAAAAATTTCCTTTGGGTAAATTTAAAAATTTAAGGAAATTGCCGGGGAAAACCTTTTTGGAACCCCCCCTGATTTAAAAATTTAAAAAAAAAAGGGGGGGAAAAAAATTTTCCCCCCTTTTTTTCCCCCTAAAAAAAACCAAAAAAAAAACCCCCCCAAAAATTAAAAAAAAATTTTTTTTGAAATTTTTTAAAACCCCCCCCCCAAAAAAAATTTTTGGGGGTTTTTTTGGGGGGGGGTGGTTTTAAAAAAACCCCCCTTTGGCCCCAAAAGGGAAAAAAAAAGGGCCCCCCCCCTTTTTGGGGGGGGGCCCCAAAAAGGGGGGCCAAATTTTAAAACCTTTCCCCAAAGACGGGGAAAAAGGGGGGGAAAAAAAAGGGGGGCCCCTTTTTTTGGGTTGGAAAAAAAAACCCCCAAAAAAAAAGGGTGGAAAACCAGGGGGGGGGCCCAAGAAATTTTTTTTTTTTTCCCCCTTTTTTTTTTTTTCCTTTTTTGGGTTTTTTTCCCCCTTAATTTTCCCCCAAAAAAATTTTAACCTTTAAAAAAAAAAGGGGAAAACCCAAAAACCCAAAATTTCCCTTTTTTTGGGTTTTTTTGGGGAAAATTTAAAAGGTTCCGGGGTTTTTTTTTCAAAAAAAAAAAAAATTTTTTAATTTAAAGGGGGGAAAAATTTTTTGGGGTTTTTTAAAAAAAATTTTAAAAATTTTTTTTTTAAGTTTTTTTAAAGGGAAGGGAAAAATTTGGGAAAAAGCTTTCCTTTTTTTTGGGTTTAAAAAAGGGTTTTTTTAATTTTAAAAAAATTTTTTAAAAAATTTTTTTTTTTTTAAAAAAAAATTTTTTCCAAAAAAAGGGGGGAAAAAATTTTTGGGGGGCCCAGGATAGAACTCCAAGGGACACATGTAATAACTAGTTGAAAAGATGATCAGGTTTATTGCCATTTAACAGCTTGCTGTCTTCCATATAGGCAACTAAGAAACCACAACAATGAGTACCATGAAAGTCCGAAGAAAGCCCTTTTGGCAAGAGGAAACCTGACAAGTCTAAGAACATGGTGTGAACACAAGCAGACCATTATTTCGATGTTGGTTTACTATACTGGAAAAACACAAACAAATGGTGCAAAAATGTTTTCTTTTTGGGGCATTATTTGAAGGAGATATTGATCAGCTGCAAAAGATGCCTTTTGGGGGGAAAGGGGAATATCTATTGGTCTGTAGTTTAAACTCAGAGCCTTTTTTGCAGTGGTATAAGATTTTTTTCTGATGGTTTTCCCTCTAAACTATTGAAATAACTCAAATGATTACCACTGTACCACTCTGCTGTACAAGGATCCACAAAGCTGTTGCAATAACTCAAAGGTTTACAAAATCATTTGCTATTATGAATGACAAAAGGTGACAAGGAAAAAAAAATTACAAAACACTTGTCTTAAATTTTTTATGTAGAGATTTTTTCCACGAGCCCCCTCTGCAAATGGGAGAACCCCCAGTCAGAATTTCCAGGTAAACAAAGAGAAATAAATAAATACATACATACACAATAAAATGTCCACAAGGAGGTTTCAGCTTTAGAAAAGAGGGGTCCATGTTGACAAAAGAAATGGCCCAAAAACATCCTTTTGAGAGAAAAAGACAGGGAAGATGAACTTTACCCAAAATTTAAATTTAAAAAAATCCAGGATGGATCCCTGATTGGCCCCCAAAATAGAAAATGTTTTTCTCTTGTTAGGGTTTTCTGTCTTTTTTTGCTTCCTTTAGTGCCCCATGCATTCCCCATTAAAAAATGGGGCCAAAAATGAAAATGCAAAAAAGTCATTTGCAGGTGTGTTTTGATGTCAGGGTGTATCAAACTCCCCCTTTTTCCTTTTGTAAGCCCGCTGTGAAATTCCAATTTGGACAAAACCCTAGGAGAACCAACTTGCCTCCAGAAAATGACAAAAGATTTTTACCTTTTTTAAATAAATGCATGAAGAACATTACCAAAGGAATGATAAAAGGGCTTCCCAAAATGGCTCATTATTAAACAATTTCTCTCTCTCTCTGTAGTTTGTTTTTCACTAGGCAACCCGTAGACATTATATATGGGTAAACAGTAACTGGCTAGTAAATTTTCATTTTGGGTGCCAGGAAAAAAAAAAAAAGCACCTGGAAAAAAACAGCTACAAATTGAAAAAAACTGACTGGAGAAAGTTTGGGTGTTCAGCAAAAAAAAAAAAAAAAATCCCCCCACCCGAAGAATTTCAAAAAAACAACTGCACAGAGACCGGGTTAAAAAAAATGATGATGGAAAAAAAAAAAATAAAAAAAACAAAAAAAAAGGTTGTACAAAAATGAAAAAGGGGTAAAAGAGATTAAATTTTTTTAAAAAAAAAAAGGAAAAGTGAAATAAAGCTCCCCCAAAATCAGAACAAATTTTAAAAAAAAGGG